>NW_003101666.1:414115-448757 GCF_000003855.2 Blastomyces gilchristii SLH14081
CTTTTCAAATCTAATAGCAGAAAGAAGAAATTAAAGCTTCAATTTTCATTATTTAATAGAAGATGATTTGAATACTTTCAGAATTCTTCTCAAGACTCTGTTTTACAGACTTTGAAAAGAGTTCAGTGAAATTCTCTTGATTATTTCATCACACTTGAACTTCATAATCAGCTACTGATGTAATACAGACTATATATAACTATCTCATAGCTTGGAGAAATAAATCTCTCTCTGTATTTAATAGTCTGATTATATTGTTTAATAGTCTTTCTGTCTTGACAGTTCTTTATTGAATATAATATTTAAAATTCAACTTGAAGTTTAATCATACTTCTAATTATTTGATATTTACACTGGGTTTAATCTCTCTATTTAAAAGAGTTAGAGATAGTTCTTTCTCATTGAATCTAGAAAAGAAATGAATTAACTCAGTTTTATTCATATTAAATTAAATTTGATTGATATCTGCTCTAACAAAGATTTTCTTTACAGCTTCTTCAATCACTTTCAAATTCTCTTTAATAGTTTTTAAGCTGTAGACTAGATTAATATTATTCATATAACTCAGAGATTATACTATTCTTATATTTCTATTCTTGAATAGATATGCAGTATATATTATAAATAAAATGAGTGAGATTGAAGATTCTTATAATACTTCTATTTTTATCTCAGTCTTATCTTATTTCATTTCATCAAAGAAAAGTTATATAATTCTTTTAGATATAAAACAGTTAACTCATTTTATTAGAGAAAGTGACAGTTTTAACATCTTTAATATCTGAATTAACTTTGACTTTGAAACATGATTAAATGCTTCTTTTATATCAATAAAAACTGCAGTTGAGACCAGATCTTCATACTTTGCTATTTGAATATTATGAATAACTGAGAGAATAGTGTTAATTACAGAATACTATTTTCTATCTTTCATTTATTCACTGAATAAAAGAGAATTACTGATAGAGCTTATAAAAGATAGTTAAGTAGCTATTATCTTTTCTAAAACCTTTTCTAAACAGTTTAATAGAGATATTACTCTATATAACTTAAGAATTGAAGTTTTTCTATTAGGTTTTATAAGAATTACTTCAGTGACTTCTCTTCAGTATTCAGAATGATATTCATTCTTTAAGTAGAAGTATATATTTTAAATAATCAAGTGATTAATTGAATCAGGTTCTGCAGCAGTTTTAACTGAACTTGAGAAGATAGCTGACTCTAATTCATCTTAAGTAAGATCAGATTATTCTCAGTCATTTTCATCAATATAGTTGAGAAGTGATATATTCTCTTTCTCTGAATCTGAATCTGATAAGTTTTGAAAGAGAGTTCTTATAAAAGCTTAACATTTTTTCTCAAAAGAGTTTACTGTATATACTTTATTCTGAAACTTATATTCTAAGATTGAAAGTTTTGCTACACTTCTTATTTTAGTATAGTTAAAAGCTTTAAAAACTTTCTTTTCTTATACTTCTTCAAGAAATTTATTTCAGCAGTCTATTTTAACTCTTTTATTATCTGAAAAATATTCATTTCTGATAGCTTTGAACTCTTTATCAGAAATTATATCATTCTTTCAATCTCTTCTAACAGTAGCTAATTGTCTTCTTTTAGATATGATATTCTCATTTTATCAAGATTTTGAATACTTGAAAGACTTTCTCTTTGAAATATTGTCTTTAACACTTGCTAGAATAATAGATGTAATGAGTTTCACTCTATTCTTAAGCATTTTATTTGAGATATCTTGATCAGAATTTCAATATAGCTCACTCTGTCTTTCAGATTTTAACAGTTTTATACTTTCTTTAACTGTCTTTCAGTCAGCTTTTTCAAAGTTAAACTGACTAGAGAGAAGAGGATTTTTACTCATTTATTTCTCACTCAGTTCAATATTAAATTGAATAATCTCATGATCTGATTCTGATGTCTCATTTGAATTAATAAATCAGTTTATAAGTCTTTTTTTCATTAGATTTTATAATATAAAGATTAGATCTATAATAGATTTCTATTTCATATCTTTTCTAAAGAATGTTTATTGATCAGACTTGTTAACTAAATCTATTAAATACTCAAAGATTCATTTAATCAGATTATCAGCTCTTACTGCTCTTTTATATTCTAAATTTCATTAAAAATGATATACATTGAAATCTTCTATAATTATAGAGTTTCTTGATGAAGTTATGTTCAGAAATTCTCTATTAATTATTCAGATATTATTATTTTTCTTCAATAACTTTTCATTATAGATATTTATAAGCTATATAGTATCAAACTCATTCTCTTTATCTATAATATCACTCATCAGAATATCAGGGTCAGATATAATATTAAATCTTAGATTAAATTAATATCTTGATCTCTTTCTTTCATAGATCACTACTCTTGACTTTATCTCAGACTTTTGAGATATAAAGCAGTAGTAGCTTGAATAAGAAATAACATATTTTTACTCAGTATTAAAATTCAGCTTCTGAAGCAGTATAAAATCAACTTTTTATTTAAATATAATTTGAAGATAAGAATAAATACAATTTGAGTTTCTATTCACATTATTTTGAATAAATGTGATTTTTAAAGAGTTTTTAAACTTTTTTTATTATTTTTATTGTATATTCATACTAAAAGAGAGTAGAGTAGAATCTAATTACTATTATCAGATAGTAGATTATAACTATTCTGAAAAGTAGAAATCTCAACTGCTTATATTATATCTAATTTATCATCAGAGTCATTTCTCAATTCTCTAATCTTAACAGAAGTTTGAGAATTCAAATTCTATTTATATTTAGCTGAAGAATTAAAGTTTGAAGATTTAGATAGTTAAGAGTTTCTTCTTTTTAAGCTTACAGTTGTGAGTTTACTGACTTAACTATTCTCTTCAGTTTTAGATTTGCTTTGAGCTTCATCTTTTCTTCAGTTCTTTTAAGTTCTTGAAGTAAATATACATTCTTTTAAGCTAGATGCATGTTTTTCTTTATAATTAGAGCATTTAAGCAGAGTATATTGACACATTTCATCTCTTTTTAAGCATGTTTCACATTTATACTCACTAGTTTTATGATCTCTGACACAGAATGTATATTTTGAGTCTCTGAAATAGAAGATTACAAAGTGTTTATATCTTTAACAGTTTGAATACTGTGTTTGAGCTTTGAGATTCATTCTTAAGTCTTTGTATTCATGAACTCTCATTTTTAAATCTGCTACTCTTACTTCAGAGATCTTTGACTGTTCAAGTATCTTTATATATACTAGAACAGAGGCATTTCTTCTGCTTTATCTGAACTTAATTGAATTTAGTTATACAGACTCTTTTCTCAGTTGAATAGAGTTGTATTCTTCTAATTCATTTTTGAGAAGTAGTATTTCTTCTTCACAGTCAAAAATGTCAACTGAAATATTATAAAGAATAAATTTATCTCATTTTTCATCTCTCTCAGATAGAATTATTGTGTTTAATAAAGATTCTACTGCTGATTTTCAGAGATTCTTATTTTAAATATGGAATTCTGCACTGAATTCAGACATTGTAGTCAGAATAATAGAGTTTTTAAAGAAGAATGACTCAATTGAAGCTATAACTGATTTTTGAACTTCAATATCAGTTATTAACTGAGAAAAGAACTGCTGATTAATTTCATTTCTGATTCTGAAAATAAGATTTAAGTTTAACTTGTTTCTTTGTAAGATATTCTGATTTAAGACTTTGAGAATAAGTCTTCTATTTCTGAAGATTTAGAAGTTTTTCTTCTTTTATATTTTTTTCTTCACTTTTCTATGAATAGAAGTATGAGTATTATTCTTCTCAGTTTTCTCAGGATTTTGAGTATATTTTAAGATAGCAGGTTTAGAGACAGCAGATTCAGCTGCTTGAGCATATATTTTCTTCTAATTCAAAGAAGAAGAAGAAGTAGAAAAAGAGAAAAAAGAGTAAGATAAGAAGTCAGTGATTGTACTAGAAATTTTCAATGTTTTTTAAACTGTGTTTAAAATTCTAAGTTTGAACTTGATTATCTTCTGTAGTTATCTAGTCTGAGTATGAAGAATTAACAGAACTTCTTTATTCATCTCACTCAGACACTGCTTTTCAAGAATCTTACTTGCTTTTTTAAGTTTCTGTATTTCAAGAACTTGTTATTTCTCTATTTCTTCTTTCTTTCTTCTCTTCAGAATTTCAATCTCAGAAATAGTATTTGAGAAAGCATCTTTTTTCACATCAACTGAGTGTATTTTTGAACTCATTATTCTCACTCAATGAAAAGTTGATCAGACTGTTTCAATTGAGATATGTATTGAACTCTTTTGAAAAGTTGATTAGACTGCTTCAAAAGAAGAATAAAAGACTTTTGTATATAAAACACCTGATTTTTTTCACACTAGTTCAGTAACTAGATTAGATTTTTGAAGAGAATCTAATAAACTAAAATTGATTTTTGAGATAAATCAATAAAATCTTTACAATCTCTTTCTTGAAATACAGTGAGAAAAAGTATGATATCAATTGATAATAAATCAGATGATATGACAGTGTGAGAAAAAGTATGATATCAATTGATAATAAATCAGATGATATGACAGTTTTTAAGAGAAAAACTGACAAAAAATAAATCAATTTTTTGCAGAGAAATTGATTAAAACTATTCAATTTTATTCTAAATCATTCAATTCTTCTCACACAATAAGTGTGCAACTCAAATCAGTTAATAAAGAGTGTAAAAAAGAATTAAGTATTAATGAAAGCTCTTCAGTCACTGAAAAAGTAATTCTTATTTAAAAGAATATGAAATTATGACAGAAAACAGCTCTGTTTTTAATTCTTTGTAAGAATATTATATAAAACTCAGAGAAAAACATCTTACTTTTTCAAGAGAAGTAAAAAACTATTTCTAAGATCTTTTTTTTTTGCATTAACTGCTGTAGAAGAATGAGATAGAAACTGCTAAGATATGCACTACTGTATACTCTCTATCAAGACTTTCTCTCTTCAGAGTCTTAATATTATAGAGAATATAAGTCTGTTTCTATATAATAATATAAATATTGTCAGCAGGATGTAGAGAAACTGGTTATTTATATCTCAAAATAGAAGACTTTGTCAATGATTATATCAATATAGAGTTAATTCTTAAATTCAATAGAAATCTAGTGTTGCTATTCTCAATTTCTTGCAGAATCTATTGAATATTGAGATATTAAAACTAGATTTAATATATCTTACTATGCAGGGATCAAAGACTCAGTCAGTCCAGCCCTAGAGGTATACTGAATTGATAGTTGATGCGTTCTGTGTACTTCTTTGTTGACTCTTAGTCTGCTGGCTATTATTGAATACTGTTGCCTCTGTCATCTCACGTCAATGGCAGACACAACCGCTCCCACCACGAACTCGCTCGATTTTTCGAATAAGAACCCGCCGATAGATCCATGAAAAAGCCCTCGATCATATGAGCATTTTGACCCCATCGCCGACCGCATACCCCGTGTGGTGGTGGAGTTATCCAGCCAAACGTGAATCAGACGTTGTTCGAAACTCCTGTGTGGGATTATCCCCCATTCTCCCCTACCACACCACAACCCCGGGCCAAATTGCCATACAAATTGTAAGGTGAAGAGACCTAGCCATATGCACCAATCTTCTCGATTTTGGAAGATCCCTGATCTGTAATTGTGGAGATATCTGAGGAGCAACCTCCGCGAAAACCCTGTCCATCTTTGATGTTCCAAAACACCAACACCAAGTCCCACCCTCGTACCGCCCTTCCCAATCTGGCCCATCCCCGGCAGAAAAATACAAAAAGATACCTCGGCGGTAATATCAAGCACATAACCAATGGACACTTCTGAAGTGCAATCTCCGCGGTCTGTCTTCAGTGTATTCTAGACATCAACGCCAAGTCTCACCCTCGTACCACCTCTCTCAATCTGGCCCATCCCCAGCAGAACAATACAAAAAGATACCTTGGCAACAGTATTCAATACATGCAGACAACAAGTCAACAGAACAAGTCAACAGCATATCAACAACTATAAATTCAGTATACTTCAAGATCTGACTGAGCCTTTGATCTCTACACAGTGAGATATATTAAATCTAGTTTTAATATCTCAATATTTAATAGATTCTGTAAGTGATTGAGAACAGTAACACTAGATTTCTATTGAATTTAAGAATTAACTCTATATTGATATAATCATTGACAAAGTCTTTTATTTTGAGATATAAATAACCAGTTTCTCTACATCTCACTAACAATATTTATATTATTATATAGAAACAGACTTATATTCTCTATAATATCAAGACTCTAAAGAGGGAAAGTCTTGATAGAGAGTATACAGTAGTGCATATCTTAGCAGTTTCTATCTCATTCTTCTGCAGCAGTTAATGCAAAAAAAAAAGATCTTAGAAATACTTTTTTACTTCTCTTAAAAAAGTAAGATATTTTTCTCTGAATTTTATATAATATTCTTACAAAGAATTAAAAACAGAGCTGTTTTCTATCATAATATTATATTCTTTTAAGTAAGAATTACTTTTTCAGTGACTGAAGAGCTTTTATTAATACTTAATTCTTTTTTATACTTTTTATTAACTGATTTGAGTTGCATACTTATTGTGTGAGAAGAATTGAATGATTTAGAATAAAATTGAATAGTTTTAATCAATTTCTCTGCAAAAAATTAATTTATTTTTTATCAGTTTTTCTCTCAAAAACTGTCATATTATCTGATTTATTATCAATTGATATCATACTTTTTCTCACTATATTTCAAGAAAGAGATTATAAAGATTTTATTGATTTATCTTAAAAATCAATTTTAGTTTATTAGATTCTCTTCAAAAATCTAACCTAGTTACTGAACTAGTGTGAAAAAAATCAGGTGTTTTATATATAAAAGTCTTTTATTCTTCTTTTGAAACAGTCTAACTAACTTTTCAATTGAAAACAGACTTAGAAACCTCTTAATTGAAACAGTCTGATCAACTTTTCAAAAGAGTTTAATATATATCTCAATTGAAACAGTCTGATCAACTTTTCATTGAGTGAGAACAATGAGTTCAAAAATACACTCAGTTAATGTGGAAAAAGATGCTTTCTCAAATGCTATTTCTGAGATTGAAATTCTGAAGAGAAGAAAGAAAGAAGAAATAGAGAAATAACAAGTTCTTGAAATACAGAAACTTAAAAAAGTAAGCAAGATTCTTAAAAAGCAGTGTCTGAGTGAGATAAATGAAGAAGTTCTATTAATTCTTCATACTCAGACTAGACAACTACAGAAGATGATTAAGTTCAAACTGGGAATTTTAAACACAGTTTAAAAAACATTGAAAATTTCTAGTATAATCACTGACTTCTTATCTTACTTCTCTTTCTTCTTTTCTACTTCTTCTTCTTCTTTGAATCAGAAGAAAATATATACTCAAGCAGCTGAATCTGCTATCTCTAAACCTGCTATCTTAAAACATGCTTAAAATCCTGAGAAAACTGAGAAGAATAATACTCATACTTCTATTGATAGAAAAGTAGAGAAAAAAATACAAAAGAAGAAAAACTTTCAAATCTTCAAAAATAGAAGACTTATTTTCAAAGTCTCAAATCAAGATATCTTATAAAGAAACAAGCTAAACTCAAATCTTATTTTCAGAATTAGAAATGAAATTAATCAGCAGTTCTTTTCTCAGTTAATAACTAATATTAAAGTTCAAAAATCAGTTATAGCTTCAATTGAGTGATTCTTCTTTAAAAACTCTATCATTCTGACTACAATGTCTGAATTTAGTGCAGAATTCCTCATTCAGAATGAGAATCTCTGAAAATCAGTAGTAGAGTCTTTATTAAACATAACAATTCTATCTAAGAGAGATAAAAAGTGAGATAAATTCATTCTTTATAATATTTCAGTTGAAATTTTTGACTGTGAAGAAGAAATACTACTTCTCAAAAATAAATTAGAAGAATACAACTCTATTCAACTGAGAAAAGAGTCTGTATAACTAAATTCAATTAAGTTCAGATAAAGCAGAAGAAATGCCTCTGTTCTAGTATATATAAAGACACTTAAACAGTCAAAGATCTCTGAAGTAAGAATAGTAGATTTAAAAATAAGAGATTATAAATACAAAGACTCAAGAATGAATCTCAAAGCTTAAACACAGTGTTCAAACTATCAAAGATATGAATACTTTACAATCTTCTGTTTAAGAGACTCAAAATGTGCATTCTATATCAGAGATTATAAAACTAGTGAGTATAAATGTGAAACATGCTTAAAAAGAGATAAAATATATTAATATACTCTGCTTAAATACTCTAATTGCAAAGAAAAACATATATCTAGCTTAAAAGAATGTATATTTACTTCAAGAACTTAAAAGAACTGAAGAAAAGATGAAGCTCAAAGTAAATCTAGAACTGAAGAGAATAGTTAAGTCAGTAAACTCATAACTATAAGCTTAAAAAGAAGAAACTCTTAACTATTTAAATCTTCAAACTTCAATTCTTCAGCTAAATATAAACAGAATTTGAATTCTCAAACTTCTGTTAAGATTAGAGAATTGAGAAATAACTCTGATAATAAACTAGATATAATACAAGCAGTTGAGATTTCTACTTTTCAAAATAGTTATAATCTACTATCTGATGATAGTAATTAGATTCTACTCTACTCTCTTTTAGTATGAATATACAACAAAAACAATAAAAAAAGTTTAAAAACTCTTCAAAAATCACATTTATTCAAAATAATGTGAATAGAAACTCAAATTGTATTTATTCTTATCTTCAAATTGTATTTGAATAAAAAGTTGATTTTATACTGCTTCAGAAGCTGAATTTTGATACTGAGTAAAAATATATTATTTCTCATTCAAGCTACTACTGCTTTTTATCTCAAAAATCTGAGATAAAGTCAAGAGTAGTGATCTATGAAAGAAAGAGATCAAGATATCAATTTAATCTAAGATTTAATATCATGTCTGACTCTGATATTCTGATGAGTGATATTATAGATAAAGAGAATGAGTTTGATACTATACAGTTTATAAATATCTATAATGAAAAGTTATTGAAGAAAAATAATAATATCTGAATAATTAATAGAGAGTTTCTGAACATAACTTCATCAAGAAACTCTATAATTATAGAAGATTTTAATGCACATCATTTCTGATAAAATTCAGAATATAAAAGAGCAGTAGAAGCTGATAATCTGATTGAGTAAATTTTTAAGTATTTAATAGATTTAGTTAACAAGTCTGATCAATAAACATTCTTTAGAAAAGATATGAAATAGAAATCTATTATAGATCTAATCTTCATATCATAAAATCTAATAGAAAAAAGACTTGTAAACTGATTTATTAATTTAAATAAGACATCAGAATCAGATCATGAAATTATTCAATTTAATATTGCACTAAGTAAAAAATAAATGAGTGAAAATTCTCTTCTCTCTAATCAGTTTAACTTTGAAAAAGCTGACTAAAAGACAGTTGAAGAAAGTATAAAACTGTTAAAATCTGAAAAGCAGAGTGAGCTGTATTAAAATCCTGATTAAGATATCTTAAATGAAATGCTTAAGAATAGAGTGAAGCTCATTACATCTATTATTCTAGCAAGTGTTAAAGACAATATTTCAAAGAGAAAGTCTTCTGAGTATTCAAAATCTTGATAAAATGAGAATATCATATCTAAAAGAAAACAATTGACTACTGCTAAAAGAGATTGAAAGAATGATATAATTTCTGATAAAGAGTTCAAAACTGTCAGAAATGAATATTTTTCAGATATTAAAAAAGCTAAAACAGACTGCTGAAATAAATTTCTTGAAGAAGCATAAGAAAAAGAAGTTTTTAAAGCTTTTAACTATACTAAAACAAGAAGTGTAGCAAAACTTTCAATCTTAGAATATAAGTTTCAGAATGAATTATATATAGTAAACTCTTTTAAGAAAAAATATCAAGCTTTTATAAGAACTCTCTTTCAAAACTCATCAGATTCAGATTCAGAGAAAGAGAATATATCACTTCTTAACTATATTGATGAAAATGACTAAGAATGATCTGATCTTACTCAAGATGAATTAGAGTCAGCTATCTTCTCAAGTTCAGTTAAGACTGCTACAGAGCCTGATTCAATTAATCACTTAATTATTTAAAATACATACTTCTACTTAAAGAATGAATATCATTCTGAATACTGAAGAGAAGTCACTGAAGTAATTCTTATAAAACCTAATAGAAAAACTTCAATTCTTAAGTTATATAGAGTAATATCTCTATTAAACTGTTTAGAAAAGGTTTTAGAAAAGATAATAGCTACTTAACTATCTTTTATAAGCTCTATCAGTAATTCTCTTTTATTCAGTGAATAAATGAAAGATAGAAAATAGTATTCTGTAATTAACACTATTCTCTCAGTTATTCATAATATTCAAATAGCAAAGTATGAAGATCTGGTCTCAACTGCAGTTTTTATTGATATAAAAGAAGCATTTAATCATGTTTCAAAGTCAAAGTTAATTCAGATATTAAAGATGTTAAAACTGTCACTTTCTCTAATAAAATGAGTTAACTGTTTTATATCTAAAAGAATTATATAACTTTTCTTTGATGAAATGAAATAAGATAAGACTGAGATAAAAATAGAAGTATTATAAGAATCTTCAATCTCACTCATTTTATTTACAATATATACTGCATATCTATTCAAGAATAGAAATATAAGAATAGTATAATCTCTAAGTTATATGAATAATATTAATCTAGTCTACAGCTTAAAAACTATTAAAGAGAATTTGAAAGTGATTGAAGAAGCTGTAAAGAAAATCTTTGTTAGAGCAGATATCAATCAAATTTAATTTAATATGAATAAAACTGAGTTAATTCATTTCTTTTCTAGATTCAATGAGAAAGAACTATCTCTAACTCTTTTAAATAGAGAGATTAAACCCAGTGTAAATATCAAATAATTAGAAGTATGATTAAACTTCAAGTTGAATTTTAAATATTATATTCAATAAAGAACTGTCAAGACAGAAAGACTATTAAACAATATAATCAGACTATTAAATACAGAGAGAGATTTATTTCTCCAAGCTATGAGATAGTTATATATAGTCTGTATTACATCAGTAGCTGATTATGAAGTTCAAGTGTGATGAAATAATCAAGAGAATTTCACTGAACTCTTTCAAAGTCTGTAAAACAGAGTCTTGAGAAGAATTCTGAAAGTATTCAAATCATCTTCTATTAAAATAATGAAAATTGAAGCTTTAATTTCTTCTTCTGCTATTAGATTTGAAAAGGCCTGTATAAACTATGCTCTGAGAGTTATAAAGATGAGCTTAAATTATATAATCAGAGAAAGAGTCTCTTCTTCATTTTCATTAATTAACTCTGAAAATGAACTGAATTGAAATAGATTTCTTAATTGAAATGAAAATAATTCTTCAAAGAAAATGTCTTCTCAACTGTACAGACTATACTCTCTGATTAAAAATTAATTTTCTTCTTTAAATGTTGAAAAAGTTGATTATGAGAAGTTATCTCTCTGAAGAGAAAAGCTTAAATCTCTTATAAACTTATAAATAAGTGAACTATCTAAAGAGAAAGAATATAAACAGCATTTGAAGAGAATTTCTACAATTAATATAAAAGACTCTATTCTGATTTATTCAGATGACTTAAAAAATAAGAATTTGAATAGATTAGATACAGACATTGCTTATACTGAAGATAATATTAATTTTATCTCAGATTTCTGAAATTTAAACTGTGAATCTGAAGTCTTTGATACTGAACTATTTACAATAGTGAAAGCTTTCAAACTCATTGAAATAAAATCTTATAAAAGAGAAAATAGTTTGAAAGAGATATGAATATTCTCTGATAGTCAAGCTGCTTTAAAAAGACTTAGAAATAGTCAGATTCATAATAATCAAATAAATCTTGAACTGATCTTAAACTCTGTTTTAAAAATTCAAAAGAGAAGAATATCAAAGCTGATAATTCATCTGCACTGAGTTCCTACTCATATGAATATTCATGATAATGAATTGACTGATTCAGCTGTAAAAAAGAGTACAGAATTAAGCAGATCTATTCAAAAAATTGTGTTCTAGTCTTTTATAAAGAGAAAAATAAAAGAATCTTGTTTAGATAAGTGAAATGAAAGCTGACAGAAATAAAAGAAGAGTATACATTATTCAAGATTTGAAATAAAACTCAAGTAGAAATCTTGTTCAATTAAATGTAAAAAGAAAATATTCTCATCTATAATACAGCTGAAACTAGAACATGACTATTTCAAATCTTATATATAAAGATTTGATGATAGATTTGACTCAATAGAATACTCATTCTGCAATACAAATGAGAATTCTGAGCATATTATAATACACTGTGCATTATATAATAGTCTCAGAGCCAGATTGAAAGAGAAGTATGATCTAAATCAATTAAATATAAGATTCTTATTCTCAACTGAGACAGGAATTAAATACTTAATAGACTTTCTATCAGAAACTCAAGCAGCTATAAGAAAATGACTAAATTCAGAAATATCTGAATATGAAGAGAAGAAAATCAATCAGATATAGTCTGTTAAAACAGCTATATACTATTTTTTAATAATTTGCTTTGTTACAGTCTCTCTTTACTTTATCTTTTCCTTTCAATTCCTTTCTATCTATCTATTTAATGTGTCTATCTTTAAGACTGTGTTCTCTTTTCCTTTGTCATGATATTGTCAAATGATTTCAAAGTATCAGAAGATGTTAAAACATTGTAATTTATAAACTGTTTTTGTATTCTAAGCTGAAATTTTCTGATTTTATATATCTGAAATTAATGAATGTATAATAGTTAACTTTACAGATATAGGAAAAACTCTGAGAACTAAAGATTCTCAGGTAGATATCATAGTCTCTGACTGCATACATCTATAATTGAAGAATAATAATAATAATAATAATATTACTTCTGAGTATAGTGAATGCTTTTCATTATCTTCTTATAAATTTTATTTAAAAGTTTCAATCTCACTTTTACTTCTGATACTGAGAGATACTCTGTTCTCTGTATCTATTTAATATTCTGACTGTCTATTTCTCTCTTTGAAGTGTTGTTCATAATATCACTGAGTAATAAAGAATTATATTTATAATAAGTATAGAAAGAAGATTTCTTTAAGATTATATTCTTTACATTATTATATATAAATTCAGTGATTAGAAGATATTTAAGTCAATTATTCTGATAATATAAATAGAACACTTAAAAATGCTGTTTTAATATCTAGTTCTGATGTTCAGTCTGATCATCTGTCTGTGAATGAAATACAGTACTGAGAAGACATTTTATTATAAAATAATAGTAAAAGACTGATCAGTACTTGCTGATAAAGAGAGATTCTTAATCTATTATTAATAATTTCAGAGCACTATGATTATAAATAATGATATCTAAAAATAGATCAGTTAATTCAGAGGCTTTAATCTTTTTATAAGTAGAGATATATTTTATTATCTTTATAAAATAGTTAATAATAATCAAAATTAAGTTATATTCTTTAACTCTTGTTGACTTCAGTAGATTAACTATGAAATTCATTAATAGATTCTGTTATAAGCTCTTTAAGACAGACAGTAATATCAACTCACTGTATCACTTATATCACAGAATCTTTATTCTTTAATAGATATTATAAGTCTCAATATACTCTTTGATATCTGTCTGAAGCTTATCTTAAATATATTTATATTTTAGAAGCTTCTCAGTCTTCTCTAATCTGAAGTATCTTATATGAGAATTATTATGATGAATTCTTAATAACTTCTAATACATCACTCTACTATAAGAAATAAAGACTAAATTATTCAGCAGTAGAAGTTTATATTCTTTTAGTTATCAATGACTTGATTTCTTAGCAGTATCATCTCACTCAGAGTCTGTCTTTTTCAAGTTTAAATCAGATTCTTTCTTCTTTAACTTCTGAATTTAAGCTGTAGTAGAGATATTTCTCTTCTATAATTTATCAATGAATTTCAAAAGTAGTCAGATTGAAAGATTATAGATTATTTTATTCTTTATCAATTCAATAATAGTAAGATATGATATAAGAAGCTCATGATCTTCAGTGTCAGTTCTCTACAGAGACTCAGATTTTCTTTTATCTTCTATTCTGAGTTATACAGCTGTCTTATCAGTGCTGTTTCTGAGCTTCAGAGAATCTTAATTCTCTGCAGTCAGCTTCTTCTGCAGTGATGACAGAGATTCTTTTATAGAATTCTTCTCTGTATTAATAATATTATAATCAGACTGTTTAAACAGTGTATTAGTGAGATTAAGTCAATCTGAACAGTATCAGATATAGAAATTATACTTTAAAAGCAGCTCTGCTCATCTGACTTGATATTCTGTTAAGCTCTTTATTATTAAGAAGTAATACAGATTTATATAATTAGTGAGAACTTGCACTGAGTACTTACTACTCTGAAGATAATGTCATCAGATCTTAAAGAATTTGATAATTACTAACATCTCTTAATTATGAGTATTATATCTTCTCTGCATGAGTGATAACTTCTTGAAGAAGAAGATCACTGATCTTTATTCACAGTATCTTATAAACTCTGTGAAAAAGTCTTCTTTCACAGATATTTTATTATCTGTATTCTCAGAGATAATTATTCTCTAATTCTTTCAGCATTGAAAGATCTTCAGTATCAACTGTGAAAAGATTTCACAGATCTTATTCTCAGATATATCAGTCTTACACTAACTGAGTAAGTCAGAGTTAAAGTGATTCAGTATTATAATATCTGTAAAAGCTTGTTTCAATTCTGCAAATATCTACACAGTGTCTTGAGTGAGAGTAAATAATCTTATTTTTCTATCTTTCACACTTCTCTTTAACAGATCTGTAAGAGAAGCAGTAATCTGTGAATATGTATAGATAAATTATCTGTAGAAATTTATAAATTCTAGAAATATCTGTATCTTGTAATACATCTGCAGCACTGATCAGTTCTTAATGACAGAGATTCAGCTTCTGTTTATTGAAATGTTATTCATCTTAATAATTGTAAGAATAAGTGCTCGCAGACGATTATTCAGATGTTTACAGCTTGGCATGATATATACTGTTAACTACTAGAAGTATTCACAGTAGAAAGATAAAATATAGAAGTCAAATGTATAATAGCATTCAAGCTGAGTTGTGAATAGTATTCATGAACTTCAGTCTATATAGTTGTATGTAGTCAAGAGCTGCTAACTCTATTAATTACATGAGAGATAGAAATAGAGATAAAGAATCTGTGAGAAGTAAGATTTCTTATATACTTCTCTCTCTCTAAGACTTTATCTGTGAAGCCTTTCACTGAATGACTTCATAGAATCAGCTCAGCACTGCAGTGATACTCACTAAAAATTCTTCACATCTATAAAAAATCTCAGTGAGGAAAAATCTCTTATTACTGTAAAGAAAAAAGAGTCTGTCACTCAGTTTCTTATTCTATGAGATTCTTTATAATCTACAGATTCTTCTCTGACTACTACACAGATTCATCTTATATCTTTCATACAGAAGAGTTTCAGTTAACTCTTAATTATTTTTACAAGATTCTTATATAATCATCACACAGATTCATCTCACAGATGAATCACTCTCTATGAGATTATTCTTATTAAAGAGAAGTATTTATAAGTTAATCTTTCACTCATTCTTATAAATCATTGTTCTTTGACACTGTAGAATTGTGAGGAATTTTTCATTCTTTTATCAACTCTGTAGAATTGTAGAATTAAGATGTCTGCAGTCTACAATTCTTCTTTATAGTTATATAGAAAGATTCAGATCTGTGATTTATAATCACTCTTTATTTACTAGAGTGATCTGACTGTTCTGTAAGATCATTTACAGTGTAAGTAAATCTCTCTAGAGTAGTATAAATATTTCAGATCTGTCTGTGAAATTTCATCTTCTTTTCTCTTTTTCTGTAACAGCTTTCATTCTTATAAACTGTGAGTATTCTCATTCATTCATGAAGTGTTTTCACTCAGATAACAGAGAGAGAGTATTTCTAACAATATTTATATATTAATTCAAGAACTTCTTAAGAATAAAAATTTTTTCAATTTCAATATCTTTATAAATAATGTCTGATCACTGTTAAGCTTCTTGTGAGTATCTCTGTGACTTCTCTGATCACTTTTTATCAGCTAATGAAGTAGAAATATCACTGCTTATAATAGTATCTTCATTTCTCTCAGTCTTATCACTGCATCTGATCTTCAGATCAGCAGTCAATTTCATACCTTTTTCAGGCCAGTCTCTGACTCTAAGCAGTACAGTTCTACTCTTTGCTGTAAGTCTTTTCATAAGTAACTTCTTACAGATTCTGACTGACAGTTCTTGCAAAGCTTCTGGTATTGTCAGTGTCTTCTGTGATTTCACAGGCCTATAATCACCTCTTCTCTGCCTGTACAATCTCTGACCAGGTATATGTGAATATGTCTAGATTCTCTATCAATGATTCTCACACTGCAGCACATTTCTGCAATCTCATTGTCAATGAGAGATGAGTCTCTGAGTACTTATAAAATTCAGGTAATTAAGACAATGTAAATACTATGAATTCATAATAAGAGTTGATCTGAGTAGATAAGCTCTCTCTCTGTATCTCAATTGTTTCTGAGCTGAATACTTCAGTATAACTGAGAAAGCAGACACAGCTTCATGAGAGATATCTAATTATATACATAGACAGTCAGTTCTCAAGACTCTGCTGTAACTGTATACACTCTAATGTTCAGCTTCTCTGAAGTCTGTGTATTTCTGACAGTCTTTATATCAAATACAATAATTGTCTGTATCACAGATATAATACTTTCTGTCTGCTTCTTTAAAGAGAAAAATTAATAGTTGTGAGAGAGTTAAGTATTACAGATATTGAGAATATAAGTATGAGTTTTCTTTATTTTTTCTTTATTAATCTCTAAGTCATGTTCACAGCTCTGTTTTTATTTTCTTATTTTTTAACTTTAATGAGAGTATGATTTCTTCTTCTCTTTATATACACTGTAAACTATTCATTTCAGTAGAAACTCATCATCTTATAGACTAGAATTTATAAATAACAGTGTTAATATCTTTATTACAATCAGATTCTTAGCAAAGATTACATTATTCTAGCTTATCAGAATTCACAGTATGAAAGTTATATCTCAGCTTCTGCAGATATCTTATCTACTTAGATAATTCTTAAGTGAACTTATTCATCTTATCAGAATACTCTTATTACTGAATCTTGAATCAGAGCTTATAATCTCACTTCTCTAAGTTAATAATCTCTTTGATCTGATATTCTCTTTCACTCTCTAGTACTTTGTAAACAGAGTGATGAGTCACAGAGTTCTTTTCTGAGAATTTCTTATATTTATAGAGTAAAGAGATATGAAAAATATTATATATCTGTAACTCAGATAGCAGTTTCAATCTATAAAACTATAAGCTAACTTTCTTCACAATCTTATAAGACTCTATTTATAAGAGATTCAGCTTCTTATTAGATCTTCATATAATGATGTTTTCTAGACTCAGTCAGACTTTATTATCTTTCTTAAAACTCTTTATAATATGCTTGAAGTTATAGTATCTCTTCTAATACTCTTAAGTCTTTCTCAAGAATTCACAGACTTTCTTCTGAATATTCTGAATTCTCTCAGCCTGTTTACAGATATTATCACACTCTATAGTATACTCTTACAGATTTATCAAGATTATTCACAGATAAGTCTCAGTGAGCATCTCAAAGAGAGTTTTATCTGTACTGACCTACTTTAAGTTGTTGTATATAAACTCTATAAGTGATAATCAATACACTCAGTCATTCTGATTGTAATTGACAAAGTATCATAGATACTGTTTTAATATACTCATCAGATATTCTATCTGATCATCTGTCTGTTGATAAAAAGCTGTGCTTAGATCTTATAAGATCTTCAGTATAGTTATCAGATCAGATCAGAACTTCTCTGTAAAGATTAATTCTCTATCTAAAATAATATTCACAGATAATTCATACAACTGAATTACATCACAGATAAAGATATAAGTCAAATTCTTTAACTTTAAGTTCTTATAAGTGAGTATAAAGTGTGTTATCTTGATAAAGTAATTTACTATCATCAGTACACTGTTAAAGCAGGTATTATATATATTCTTACTTTCAGAGAGACTTATAAGAGTATTTATTTCTAGCTATTCTCAAGATTTCTGTGAGATGAGTAGAGAAGTAAGTTCTTCATATAATCTGAACTGCACTATCTGTGAATTCTGATAAATAGTATAAGAATTCACTATCTTCTTTACAAGTTCTCATATCTTTGATCAGAAGTATTTTCTTATAAATAACTCATAAGTTCTAGTATCTGTAAAATGACCTGCTAGAGAAGAGTTATAATATCTTTTAATAAGTTCTATGTATAGAAACTTATTCACAGGTACATAAATTCAGCGGCCCGGTGGCGTAGTGGTTAACTACGCTATCATGAAGCCTCAATTAGCGGCCTTCCCCCGGGGAATGAATGCTAAGAGAGGGCAGATTCGAACTCTGTGAGAGTTATCTTAATCACAGCTTTCACTGTTAAGTCATAAAACAGTACTGAGGACCTCTGAATGCACTATAGTGAATCATTGTCAAGCTTAAGATGTTCATTCTGAGGATTCTCAGATGCTAATTCTCACTGATCTTAGAATTAACAGCCTCTCAGATGCTTCAAGTTAGATCAGTACTAGAGTGATTAAGATCTAGAATGTCTGTAGAATAGTGAATCATTATCAAGCTTAACTGATTAGGTCTTATCCTCTTCACTTTAGACACTCACTTCTGAGAAATGAGATTTAAAAACTATCTGATTAGAACACTCTGAGCCTAGCAAGAATCTAGATAAGATAAGACCTAGGCACTCTTAATAGGTGATTAGTACAAGCAAGACTGTGACAGTTAATTGATAGGCTGAAATGCTGAGATTGACAGCTGAAAGATTAGAGACTTAACTAGAATTAAGTAGCTCTGATATTATTCTTAGTGAGGATCTCACTTATTTCTTTCTGTTCTTTTCTATCTATCTATTTAATATGTCTATCTTTAGAACTATGTTCTCTTTTTCTTTGTCATGATATTTTCAAATGATTTCAAAGTATTAATAGGTGTTGAAATACTGCAATTTATAAACAGTTTTTGTATTCTGAGCTGGAATTTTCTGATTTTACATATCTGAAATTGATAAGTGTATAATAGTTGACTCTATAGATATAGAAAAAACTCTGAGAACTAAAGATTCTCAGGTAGATGTTATAGTCTCTGACTGCATACATCTATAAGTGAAGAAGAATAATAATAATACATAAATTCAGCTCTCTCTTTATAAGAGACTATTTAAGTCTCTTTAATTCTTTATTTCTGCAGAATTGATCTCTGCTGTGAGCAGTTTTTAAATATACTGAGTATATTCATTCTTCAGTTACAGTTCAGACAATCTGAATAGAAGATCTTATAAAGACTTATACTCTGTTTCTTCTTACATCAGATCTTCTACAGTATTTCTCAAAGCTTATAAACTCTTCAAATTATAGATACTCTCTTCAAGAATTCTCACAGAGATTCTCAGAGTGTTAACTCTCAGTGTTATAGAAAGTAGTTGTATAGACTTCTTTTCTTTCTCTTCTCTCTTCTCTTATAGAAAATTGAAAGACTCTTTAGTTAATCTTTTTATAATACTCAGTTTAAGTATTCTGTGAAGCTTTTCTATCTTCTCTAATCTCTCTATATCTGTTATTCTGATCTTCTTAACATAGTCTGATCTGTGAGAGAATTCATTCACTGAGTTCTTAGTTCTCTTGATATATTCTATCTTGAATCAGAACTCACTCAGTCTCTGAGCTCAGTAAATCTGTTACTATAAGAGTTTCTTGATTGAAGTAAACTATTATAAGCTATCATAATCAGTTCTAACAGTAATCACTGTTATAAGATTCTTAAAGTAGTAATATTAGTAATAGAAGAATTTCACTATTATAAGAAGCTTCTGATTATAAATGTTATAGTTGATCTTCATAGATTACATCTTCTATGAGAAAAAGATTACTGAAACTCAGTTCTTATTTAACTGTAGTTGTAAGACTATTTCTGAAATTATAAAGAAGAAGATATCTGTCTTCAATCTGATTAAAAGTAAGAGATTAAAGTGAAACAGTATCACTGTGTTTATAAATGTCTATTTTAATCTTATAAAGACTCTGTAAGCTTCTAAGATAAGAAAGTTCTTACAGCTCTCTCTTCTCAACAATCTTTTCATTCTTTATTTATAGAATGACTTCTTCTTATTTTCACTCTTCAGTATGTCTATAAGAGTCAAGAAGATTCTTATAAATACAAAGATAAATCATTTATAGAAATTCATAAAGCTCAGAAAGATCTGAATCTTATAAATACTAGTTAACTTCAGTTATAATAGAATAGTCTCAACTTACAAAGATTTCATCTGAATATCATCTGTAATAATTATATATTCTAGGAAATTAATCTGATAGACACTGAAGTTGTACTTTATAAGCTTAATATACAGTTCTGTCTCATCTAAGATCTTGAACACACTTTATATATACTCAGTGTATTCTTTCTTCTTCACAGAGTACATCATCACATCATTCAGATATATTATTATAAAGACATTCAGATATATATAAAGTGTTTTATTAATGAAAGACTGAAATATCATGAGAGTATTAATCAGATCAAAAGACATTACTAGATATTTAAATAATCTTAATACAGTTCTAAAGACAGTCTTTCATTTATTCTCAGACTGTATTCACAGCTGTATATATATATTAATCATATTCAGTTATATAAATATAATAGCTCTCATGAGACAGTTAATTACATTCTCAATCAGAGACAGAAAATAGTAACTCTTTATTATCTTGGAGTTCAGATTATAGTAGTTTATACACAGTCTGAGATCTTTATTCTTCTTCTTATAAATATTACAGAGACTTCTGTGGAAGATCTATTGAGGATCAGATAAAGTCATTCTTCAGATTCTTTTTTATATAGATCTGTAAGAATCTCCTGTCTCATAATAGAGAGCTTATAAATTAATTCTCAGAAGAGTTTCTATTCTTCTATCAAATCTATTATCAGATTCTTCTCACAGTGAGAAGAAAGCTTAGCTATCTTTACTATGCTGAATATCTCTGCAAGATCTCAGTATTTCTCTGATATCTGAAGCTCAGTTTTCATAACTGTGAAGTTCTCAGATATTTGTAAAGTTATTATATAGATAAGCTTATCTTCTCTAATCAACTCTATAGTATTAACTGATTCTATCTTCATAAGTGAGTCTGTTAACACTGATCAGAAGTATAAACATGACTTATGAACAGCTATATACAGATTATATCTTTGAAGTTATACAAGTCTCAAGTATATATTATCTGTGATATCTGTGATAATCACAGTTTCTATAAATCTTCTTCAGATTCTGAGAAGATCTTGTAATTCAAAGATAGCTCTTATAAGTCTCTCAGTTCTCAGATCTGAGTTCTCACACTCTGCTTATTATAAGAGCAGATTCTCAGTTTTCATTATTCAGCTTATTCACTTTATAAGCTTTAGAGACACTACAGTGATCTGAGATTCTGAGTTTATCAATACTTTTCATACTTATAGAACAGCAGTATCACAGTACAGTCTCTTCTCATAAGTAAGTATTTTCATCAGAAAAGCAACAGATTCAGATATCAGTTTTAAGACTCTTAAGAAGACTGTTACTGACTCTATCTATGACTCTTTAAATTTCTATTTTAATTTATTTAAATAGTTTGTATGAAGATGTTCTGATTTAGAATAGATGAAGTAGAGTCTCTTTTTCTTAATCTCTCTGTTATATACTCTATTTACAGAAGCTTATGAAGCTCTCTCTTTCTACTCAGTAGTCAGATATGAATCTCTCTGTATCTTATCATCTTTTTCTAATAAATCTGTTCTCTGTTATTCTAATTCTTACAGAGTCAGTCAGTGATTCACTCTTTATAGATCTATAACTCTCATAGTAATCTATAAGTGATGAATAAGAGTTATTAGTTTCTTCAGAGTTAAGAACTTAGAGTCTTACTCAATAAGCTTATTCTACATGTCTTTATTCAGTCTCTTTATAAATATTATTATTTAGATCTTATTTCAGAGCTCTGTTTTCACAGATCTTAATTTATATTATAATTTTATAAAGCACTGTGAGTAGTCTTTATCAGATTTCTCATCTCTTTTTTTAATATTAGTGATCACAGTTCAGGTGTTCTCTGTTCAGTTTACAGAGTCTCTTAACTTATTCTCTAAATAGATCTTGAGAACAGATCAGCAGAATCTCTTATAATCATTTTCTAGATAATTCAGTCAGTTCTTAGCTTCAGTATAGTAGAGATCTGTCATTGTATAGATAACAGCTTCTTCATCTTTTATATTACATAGCTAAGCTTATAAGTTAATTTCAAATACAAACTTGCAAAAGCTTTTATAAATTGTGATTTAATAAATAATCTTAAGTGATCACAGCTTAAGAAAGTTTCTTTTCAGTTCATAGATATCTCTGAAGATTATGTCTAGAGACTCAGTTCAAGAGTGTTTACAGATAGTAGGTATTTCTTATAGAAAAATAGCTTGATTCTGTAGAAGATGCTCAAGAATGTTCTTTACTAAGATTAATTCATTTGTAAGCTCAGAGAGTTTCTCTGTTATAGATACAGAGAATAATATCTTATAAGTGATTGATAAGTTCTCTAAGACTTCTTTTATAAGAGTGATTTATAATTCAGATAACTGCTTCTGAGTGACTGTAGTAGAGTTTACAGAGATTGAAGTATATAAGTTTCTAGTTCTTTCAGTTATAATAAGTGATTGCTGACTGACTGAGCTTGAAATATAAGAATAAGTGCTTATAGATAATTTGTCACGCTCCCGGCCGCGTCAAGGCCCCGTTGCAGTTCCACACAGCTTATCACTTTCATGCGGATGATTTCATCTCATTTGAACCAGTTTTCAACCACTCTATGATATCATTCAGATATATCATAGAAAGATCTGATTGATAAATATAAGAACCTCACTTCTATACAAGATCAGCAGATTACTCTTTCTTAACAATGAGACATCACTGAGGTATCACTCTGGCTATTCTCACTCATGAAATGAGAGAAGAGTATTCACTTATTATCTATATAGAATAGCTAGATGCTGACTTCTCATTAAAGAAGTCAGTGATTTATTTTTTCTTCTACTGAAATATATACAGAAGTTACTGTGTATCTTATACAATCTTCTTAGTATACTAAGTATTATATCTGTGATATTCTTGTAATAACTCTGTAGTCTATGAGCTCACTATTTAAGTAAGATAGTCAAGCTCACTTATACAGCTTCTTAAATAACTATCTCTATATAATACTGCTAACTAGTTATTACTTCAGTTCTGTTATATTACAATTCAAATCACTCAATCTGATTATAAGTTTGAATCAGTCAGGCTCTAACAGACTGATATAATCTTATATACTTATGCTGAGACTGATCTGATTTCACTCTCTGAGAGAATCACTATATTATTCTCTAGAGTATGTATATCTCTACTTTAGCAGAAATCTGAGATTTCTGAACTCACTGCATATTTTGATATGAGCTCTTCAACTGCTCTATCACTGTCACAGCCTCTACACATCTACATCTATTATAAAGATAGAGAGATTAAGATCAGAGATTCTTTAAGATATAAGAGAAATATCTTATCTAAATTTCACAGCTTTATCTGTACTCTTGAATGAAAATTTCATCTTAATCTGAGCCAGTATAATACTTATAAGATATGAGTAATATATATTATCAATCTTCTTAAAGACATCTCTGCAACTACTTAAGTTATTAAGAAGAGAGAGCTTAAGTATATCAATACTATTATAACTTGAAAAGAATTCAAGAACTTTCTACTAAATTAAATCAAAGATTATTATAACTGCAGCTTCACAGCAGCACAGTAGTTCAACTTATTATATTAATAAGATAATGAGAATTCTTCTAATTTCAATATAAGATTTAAAGAATATTGAGAGAAATTAACTGATGATTTAAATCAATTAAAAATACAGCTTTATCTTATAAAGTTGACTTATAAGATATGAATAATGATATTATAATATCAGAGTTTATTAATTAATTACACTGAGCTTGTCAATCTGACTTTCTGAATCTATTTAAATAATCAATTCTCTGAGAAAAAGATTAATAAGATCTCTTCTAAGTAATTAATAACAGAATCTAAATAATATCATGACAGCTTCAGTGTGAAGAAAGTAAAGAAGAATTTCAAGTATTCTGATTCTTCACTCACTGTGAAGAAATATTAAAAAAGATTTAATAAAGATCTCTATTTTAACTATAAAGTTAATGATTACTATATCAGTAATTATAAGAAGCTGAAGAAGAGAAGAAATTAAAAAGATATCTTTTTAAAATTAACTTCTCTTCTGATAAATATATCTGTAGAAGATAAAGAAGAGAAAGAAATAAAGAATTGATAATTCTTATATCTCTGAGTTTATATTACAATCACAATACATACTCTGAATAAGAAGATACTAGTGAGATATCTACTTAACTTCAGAGTAAATATTAACTTCATATTCTATTTCTTTTCTTTAATAAAGAATTGAAAGAAGATAGATCTGTCAGACTATATGAAATTTACTGATAAAACAAAATATCATTATTTTAATATAATTTAAGCAAAGTGTGTGATCACAGACTTAGAAGAAATCTTTAAAAAAAGCAGTCTGCTTCTTCATACAGTTAATATCATAGATAAGAATATCATTCTAGATCTTCTATAATTGAGAGAAAACAATTCTCTCATTGACTGAGTCACTCAGATGTGACAGTATCATCTCACTGATAAAGAGACAGTAATAGAGAAATCTGAAGAGTTTCATCAGAAGAATCTTGAGAAAAAGATAGAGTTAATATACTATATAGTAGATGATTAAGACTTGAGAATAAATGAAGAAGTTATCACTCTCACTATAAGATTAGTAGCAGTATTCATCATTGAAGATAAATATATATAATATCTCTTTACAGATTATAAGAATATCTTTTTGAAAAGAAAAGCAGTGAAGTTTTCTGATATTAAGATATAATATAAGATTCATCTTGAAGACAGTGTAATAACACTGTATGAGTCTCTTTATAACTTATCTATAAAGAAATTGAATATTCTGCATAAATATCTTGAAGAAGTGTAATTAAAGAACTGAATATACTTATCAAAGAGTTCAGCAGAGATATCTATACTCTTTGTACTTAAGAAGAATGATAGACTATATCTATACATAGACTACAGAGGCCTTAATAAGATGATAGTTAAGAATTACTATTCATTATCATTAATTGATAAGATGATCAATTAATTATCTGAAGTAAAGATATTCTCAAAGATTAATATATAGAATGTCTATCATAGAATCAGAATTAATAAAGACAACATTTGAAAAACAGCTTTTCATATTAAGTACAGTAATTTTGAATATCTTGTTTTATCTTTTAATCTTTATAATGCTTCAGTCATCTTCCAGATCTATATAAATGAGATACTGCAGAGTCTTGTCAATGTCTTCTACATAGTATATCTGAATAACATTCTAATCTTCTCAAAATCAGAGAAAGAACATGATACTCATATTTGAGAAGTATTAAGTTATTTAAGACAGTATTAACTCTATACAAATACTGAAAAATACTCATTCTACATATAGAAGATTGATTTCTTAGATTATATTATTGAGATGAATGACATTTCAATGAACAGAAGTCAGATCTCTGTCACTGAGAACTGGCCAGTGCTGTGAATATATTATAAGATACAGGTGTTTCTAGACTGATCACTGAGACCATGAATTTCACATTTGATCTCATTTGATCTGGTCTCATACATTTCTTGGCGTGAATCCCACTGGGACTGGCTATTAAAAAAACATGTAAAGTGACTATATATCAGATCCTTATTAATTATTATTATTATTATTATTATTATTATTCCAATTTATACCTCAATATGCAAGCGGAGCCTTTATTGATGAGTCCCTTGCCGTAGCTTATGATGAGTCCTTGCGTGATGTTAAATACAGGTCAAGTGTTGATTATACAGGAGGAAATACAGGTGTTGAGACCACGCCAAGATAACAAGAACATAGGAAAATACAAAGAAGTGACAATTAGATACATGCGATAATAACTTCCCAGCTCAGGAACATAGAGTGATTCATTGAAGCGATTTGTACACCTATGTATTTATTAGAAACCTGAGGTGCTTGAGTTCCGGATTTAATGTATCCCCTGCGGGTTTCGAACCCACGCGCCTTGGTTTCCCACGCCAAGGCGCTACCAGGTGGCCGCATTAATCATTCGGCCACCGGGGCTATATCAGATCTTAAAATGAAACCATGACTTGAAAAAAATGAGAAAGTGATCTCATTTGGTCTCATTTAGTCTCATTCTTGACATAAAGTTACTATTTTTAGACATTTTAAGGTTTTTTTTAGACTATTGTTAATTTTTTAAAAAGTAACACTTTTTAATAACACTCAAATGAGATTTAAAGTCATTTAAAGCAATAAAAATAATTTAAATTGAGAAGTGGAAATCATGATCTCATTTGAAAAATGTGATAAGAGTAGATAGTAAGTCTCACTGAGACAGTATAAGACTACTATCTAATGTTAAAACCGTGTAATGAGAGCAGTTAAATTGATAATGAGACTATCAAAAAATCTGGTCCTGGTCTCAGACACGGTCACATGGTCAGTCTAGATATTTCTAGAATTTGCAAATTTCTACAGATAATTTATCTATGTATATTTACAGATTACTGCTCTTCTTACAGATCTGTTAAAGAGAAGTGTGAAAGACAGAAAAATAAGACTATTTACTCTCACTCAAGACACTGTATAGATATTTGCAGAATTGAAACAAGTTTTTACAGATACTATAATACTGAATCACTTTAACTCTGACTTATTCAGTCAGTGTGAGACTGATGTATCTGAGAATGAAATCTATGAAATCTTTTCATAGTTGACATTAGAGGCCTTTTAATGTTAAAAGAATCAGAGAATAATTATTTCTGAGAATACAGATAATGAATTGTCTGTGAGAGAAGACTTTTTTACAGAGTCTATAAGACACTATAAATGAAGATCAGTGATCTTCTTCTTCAAGAAGTTATCACTCATACAGAGAAGGTATAATACTCATGATCAGAAGATGTTAGCAATTATCAAATTCTTTAAGATCTAGTGATATTATCTTCAGAGTAGTAAGTACTCAGTGCAAGTTCTCACTGATTATGCAAATCTGTATTGTTTCTTGATAACAAAGAGCTTGACAGAATGTCAAGTCAGATAAGCAGAGCTGCTTTCAAAGTATAATTTCTATATTCAATACTGTTCAGACTGACTTAATCTCACTGATATACTGTCTAGATAACCTGATTATAATATTATTAATACAGAGAAGAATTCTATAAAAGAATCTCTATCATTACTGCAGAAGAAGCTGACTGCAGAGAGTTGAAGTTCTCTGAAGCTTGAGAACAGCACTGATAAGACAGCTGTATAACTTAGTATAGAAGATGAAAGAAAATCTGAATCTTCATAGAGAACTAACACTGAAGATCATGAGCTTCTTATATTATATCTTACAATCATTGAATTGATAAAGAATGAAATAATCTACAATCTTTCAATTTAACTACTTTTGAAATTTATTAATAAGTTACAGAAGAGGGACATCTCTACTGCAGCTTAAATTCAGAAGTTAAAGAAGAAAGAATTCAGTTTAAACTTGAAAGAGATAGACTCTGAGTGAGACAGTGCTACTAAGAAATCAAGTCACTGATAACTAGAAGAATATAAACTTCTACTGCTGAATAATTCAGTCTTCATCTCTCATAGTAGAGCAGTGCATCAGAAGTTATTAAGAATGCATTATAATAATTCTTATACAGAGCACTTTGAATTAGAGAAGACTGAGAAGCTTCTAAAATATAAATATATTTAAGACAAGCTTCAGACAGATGTTAAAGAGTATATTAAGACTTATAATATCTATCAAAGAATAAAGATTCTGTAGTATAAGTAATACAGTGAGTTAATATCACTGTCTATTTCAAAGAGTTTATAACAGAATCTATTAATGAATTTCATAGTTGATCTGCTGAAGTTAATAAGAGTTAAAGAATATGACTCAATTTTAATCATTGTTAATCACTTTATAAAGATAGTCAGATATATTTCTATTTATAAAAAGATTAAAGTCTCTGAATTAGCTGATCTATTTTTAGATATTATTATTCATAATCACAGTGCTCTGAAATCATTGATAACAGATTGAGAATCTCTCTTCATCAGTAAATACTGATCAGCTTTTTGCTATTATCTTATGATAAAGCATCTTCTCAGTACTGTATTTCATTCACAGACAGATGATCAGACTGAATACTAGAATCAGACACTAGAACAGCATCTTCAAGTGTTCTATTCATATTATCAGAATAATTGACTCAAACATCTTCTAACTACTGAATTCATATATAATAATGTAAAGAATGTAATCTTAAAGATATCTTCTTTCTATACTTGTTATGAATATAATTCTTCATTACTCAGTGATGTCACAGATGATATTTCAAAGAGAGAAATAGATAGTCAGAATATCAAACAGATACAGAGAATAGAGTATCTCTCAGTATCAGAAGTAAAAGTAAGATTAAAACTTTTAAATAAAATTTATAAGAAGACAGTGAAAAGCATTTACTATATTCAGAAGCAGTAGATGAAATACTATAATTAAAAACATCTTTTAATGAAGTTCTTGATAGAGAATCAAGTACTACTTTTAGCAAAGAATATCAAGATAATAAGACTATATAAGAAGTTCAGTGAGTAGTGACTAGAATCTTTCTCAGTAATAAGAGTAATGAATAAGCAGATATATGAGTTGAAATTACTCTCAGAATTGAAATCAATTCATTCTATTTTTCACATTTTCTATTTGAAGCTCTATAAGCAATGTTCTAAGACAGAGCTATCTTAGTCAGATGATATTGAGATTGAGAGTGATACTGAATATCTTATGAAGAAAATATTGAATA
This sequence comes from Blastomyces gilchristii SLH14081, assembly GCF_000003855.2. Taxonomy (NCBI): domain Eukaryota; kingdom Fungi; phylum Ascomycota; class Eurotiomycetes; order Onygenales; family Ajellomycetaceae; genus Blastomyces; species Blastomyces gilchristii. Next base: position 443,391 of record NW_003101666.1, read on the forward strand.
AGTAAATATATTACAGCAAGCTTCAATATCTTATTAAATGAAAAGATTATTCATCATCAGAGAATTCATGAGAATTACTTAAGTATTTGAAAAATACTGAGAAAGAGATTGCAAGCTATAAGATGACTAGTAGAGACTGTTTTATTATACATCAGAGATGTTAAGTAAGAAATACTGCTTAAGACTTCTTATTTTTCTTAAAGAGTTTTTTAGAGATAATTTTACAGTAATAAGTCAGTGTCTTATAAGCTCTGTAACACTCTTCTTCTATTTTCTTTCAAAGAATTTTTTAAGAGTTTAATGAGACTACACAAGTATAAAATTCCTGAAGTGATTAAAGAAAAGAGATATTTGAAACTAATAAAAAGAGTAATATTATCAATTCATAAGCTGCTGCTATTCTAATGAGACTGCAGTCTACTGAAAAAGTAAAAAGAAGAAACTTCAGAATCTACTTATCAATAATTATATCTTCATCAAACTCATTCTTCACTGTTAAAGTCTTCAGTATTAGTATCTTTATCTGCTAAGAAGTTAGCACTGCAGTATTACAGAGAAGTATACTGTAGAAGAATATAAGAGATACTTAAAGTATTAACTTATTAATTTATAAAGTATCTTAATCATCTATTTTAATTAAAGTAAGATTCTCTTTAATCAGTGATTAATCTCTATAACACTTTTAATAGCAGTGTCAGCTAATCTCTTCTTAAGATTAGTCATTCTGAGATATTTTTTCATCTCAGAGATTCACACTTTTATCTTCTTTTATAGATGAGTAAGAGAGATCTTCTCAGTCTTGATAGAATTCATCAATACTTGAAGCTTCAAGATTCTTACTTTGTACTGCTTGAATATCTGAACTTCTTGTCAGAGCTGATATAACATCTTCTTATAAAGTAGATAATACTTACAGAGAGATAGAAGTCATTATTACAGATACAATGAAAATAATGAGAGTGAGAGAAGAGATGAATATATAAGATCTCTTTCTTCTTCAGCTGCTTAGTGCAGTGCAGATAAGTAGCAGTACTGATCAGAGACTGTATCAGAGCCTTCTCACAGAGAGAAGATGAAGAAATCACAGAACTCTGTGAACTCAACTCAACAGTATTCTGAGCAGAGCTTAGATATACTGTAAGAGAAAAACTATGAATTATTCTTGAAGTCACTGTCTCTGAAATCAAGCTCTCTCTGAATTTCTCTCTAAATGATCACACAGAATTATACATCACTGTGTTAGCTAAGAAAGAAGACAGTGTCATAACAGTGATAAGAGAGACAGAGAACAGATCAGATACAGATAAATCAGTCAGTAGAAGAAATAACATCTCACTACAAGATATAACTACTATCACTGCAGCTGTAAGAGATATAGAAGAGAGAGAAGATGTGATAATAAGAGTAATACTTCTGTAACTCATTGATATTATTATCTTCATCTTCAATCTGACTTTCTTGACAGTCATGAAGACTGCAGCTGTATTATGAAGACATTTATTACTCACTAGAAAACATCAGAATAAGTCTCTTATTATCTCTCAAGAATAATACTCTCATACACTCACTATTACAGATGAGAAAAGAGAAAGAAAAATGTATTATAGAGAAGAAGAAATCTTTTTAAAAAATTCTATCACTACTATTAGCTTTGCTTCTAAAATATATCACTTTTACAGAGAATTTTATATATAGAATGAAATATAATGAGAGATCTGTAAGTCACTTATTAACTACATTTTTCACATTCTTAATTAATATATAAGAAACTCACTTATCATATATTTAATTTGAATGAAGATGAGTAAAGAAAGATCTACACAGTCAGTAGAAAAACTCATCTATTTCTTTATATTATATACAGTACACACACTGTTAATTGATTGATAACTATTGCTATATAACAAAGATAACTTCTAATTCAGTAATTCTAAGAGTATAGAGACTATACTCTTAAAGAGAAGAGTATTATCACACTCTCAGCTATGCTAAGACCTCATTGCAGTTTCACACAGCTTATCACTTTCATATAGATAATTTCATTTCATTTAAACTGGTTTTCAATTACTCTATAACATTATTTGAATATATCATAGAAAGATCTGATTGATGAATATAAGAACTTTACTTCTATATAAGATCAGCAGATTACTCTTTCTTAATAGTAAGACACTGTTAAGGTATCACTCTGACTATTCTTACTCATGAAATGAGAGAAGAGTATTCACTCATTATCTATATAGAATAGCTAGATACTGACTCTTCATTAAATAAGTCAGTAATTCATTTTTTCTTCTACTGAAATATATACAGAAGTTACTATGTATTTTATACAATCTTCTTAGTATACTAAGTATTATATCTGTGATATTCTCACAATAACTCTGTAGTCTACAAGCTTGCTATTCAAGTAAGATAGTCAAGCTCACTTATACAGCTTCTTAAACAACTACTTCTACATGACACCGCTGACTAGCCACCACTTCGGTTCCGTCACATTACATAATTATTCAGATGTTTACAGCTTGATGTAATATGTACTGTTAACTACTAGAAGTATTCACAGTAGAAAGATAAAATGTAGAAATCAAATGTATAATAGTATTCAAGCTGAGTTATAAATAGTATTTGTGAACTTCAGTCTATATAGTTGTGTGTAGCCAAGAGCTGCTAACCCTATTGATTACGTGAGAGATAGAAATAGAGGTAAAGAATCCGCAAGAAGCGGGATTTCTTACAATAATATAATCTAAGAAATCAATCTTCTGCATGTAGAATGAGCATTTTTCAGTGTTTATATAGAGTTAATACTGTCTTAAGTAACTCAACACTTCTTGAATATAAGTATTATATTCTTTCTTCATTTTTGAGAAGATTAGAATGTTATCTAAGTATACTATATAGAAGACATTGACAAGGCCTTACAGTGTCTCATTTATATAAATCTGAAAGATGACTGAAGTATTATAAAGATTAAAAGATAAAACAAGATATTTAAAATTACTATACTTGATATGAAAAGCTGTTTTTCAAATGTTATCTTTATTAACTCTGATTCTATGATAGACAGTCTGTATATTAATCTTTAAGAACATCTTTACTTCAGATAATTAATTAATCATCTTATTAATTAATAGTAATAAATAGTAATTCTTAATCATTATCTTATTAAGATCTCTGTAGTCTATATATAGATGTAGTCTACTGTTCTTCTTAAGTATAAAGAGTATAGATATCTCTGTCAGACTCTTTAATAAGTGTATTCAGTTCTTCAATTATACTTTCTCAAGATATTTATGCAGAATATTCAATTTCTTTATAGACAAGTTATAAAGAAATCTGTATAATACTATTATATCATCTTCAAGATAAATCTTATATTATATCTTAATATCAGAAAACTTTACTACTTCTCTTTCTAAAAAGACATTCTTATAATCTGTAAAGAAATATTATATATATTCATCTTTAATAACAGATACTGCTGCTAATCTTGCAGTGAGAGTGATAACTTCTTTATCTATTCTTAAGTTTCAATTATCTACTACACAGTATATTGACTCTATCTTTTTCTCAAGATTCTTTCAATGAAACTCTTCAGATTTCTCTATCACTATCTCTTTATTAGTGAGACAGTATTATTACATCTGAGTGACTCAGTTAATAAGAGAATTATTTTCTCTTAATTACAGAAGATCTAGAATGACATTCTTATCTATGATATTAATAGTATGAAGAAGTAGACTGCTCTTTTTAAAGATTTCTTCTAAGTCTGTGATCACATACTTTACTTAAATTATATTAAAACAGTGATACTTTATTTCATCAGTAAATTTTATATAATCTGATAAGTTTATCTTCTTTTAATTCTTTATCAAAGAAAAGAAATAGAATATAAAGTTGATATTTATCTCAGAGTTAAGTAGATATCTCACTGATATCTTCTTATTCAGAGTATTTATTATGATTATAATATAAACTCAGAGATATAAAAATTATCAATTCTTTATTTCTTTCTTTTCTTTATCTTTTATGAATACATTTGTCAGAAGAGAAGTTAACTTTAAGAAGATATCTTCTTAGTTTCTGCTCTTCTTCAACTTCTTATAATTACTAGTATAGTGATTATTAACTCTACAGTTAAAATAGAGATCTTTATTAAATCTTTTTTAACATTTCTTCACAGTGAGTGAAGAATCAGAATACTTGAAATTCTTCTTTACTTTCTTCATACTGAAGCTGTTATAATGCTGTTTAGATTCTATTATTAATTACTTAGAAGAGATTTTATTAGTCTTTTTCTCAGAGAATTAATTATTTAAATAGATCTAAGAAGCTAGATTAACAAGCTCAGTATAATTAATTAATAAACTCTGATACTGTGATATTATTATCTATATCTTATAAGTCAGCTTTGTGAGATAAAGTTATATCTTTAATTGATTCAAATTATCAGTTAATTTCTCTCAATATTCTTTAAATCTTATATTAAAATCAGAAGAATTCTCATTATCTTATTAATATAATAAGTTAAACTACTATATTACTATGAAGTCACAGTTACAGTAATCTTTAATTTAATTTAGTAGAAAATTCTTGAATTCTTTTCAAGTTATTACAGTATCAGTACACTCAAGCTCTCTCTTCTTAATAACTTAAGTAGTTACAGAGATATCTTTAAGAAGGTTAACAGTGTATATTACTTATATCTTATAAGTATTATACTGACTTAGATTAAGACAGAATTTTCATTTAAGAGTACAGATAAAGCTGTGAAATTCAGATAATATATTTCTCTTATATTTCAGAGAATTTTCAATCTTAATCTCTCTATCTTTATAATAGATGTAGATGTGTAGAGACTATAACAGTGATAAAGTAATTAAAGAACTTATATCAAAGTATACAGTAGATTCAGAAATCTCAGATTTTTATTAGAATAGAGATGTATATACTCTAGAGAATAATATAAAGTTTCTCTCAGAGAATGAGATCAGATCAGTCTTAGTACAGATATATAAGTTTATATCAGTCTATTAAAGCTTGACTAATTCAAACTTATAATCAGATTAAGTGATTTAAATTATAGTATAATGAAACTAAAGTAGTAACTAGTCAGTAGTATTATATAGAGATAGTTATTAAAAAGCTGTATAAGTAAGCTTAACTATTTTATTTAAATAGCAAGCTTGTAGACTACAGAGTTATTGCAAGAATATCACAGATATAATACTTAGTATACTAAGAAGATTGTATAAGAAACACAGTAACTCTTATATATCTTTCAGTAGAAGAAAAACAAATCACTGATTTTTTTAATAAGAAATCAGCATCTAGCTATTCTATATAGATAATGAGTGAATACTC
>NW_003101666.1:448857-456469 GCF_000003855.2 Blastomyces gilchristii SLH14081
TCTATGATATATCTGAATGATGTCATAGAGTGATTGAAAACCGGTTCAAACAGCCTGTAGAATGAATGGAATCATCCGCATGAAAGTAATAAGCCGTGTGAAACCGCAGCAGACCTTGACGCGGCCAGAGGCGTGATAAATAATCAGTTGATAATTGACTTTCAATCTTTCAATTCATTTATTCACTCAGCTTATTAATCAATCAAAGCATGTATAGCTGATTCATAATCAATTAAATGAATAGATAAATTCATATAGAATATAAAGAGATATTTTACAGAATTTTAAAATATATCAAGATAAAAATATTTAATAATTAATTTTAAATTAATTTTAAATTGATTTTGAATTGATTCTAAATTAATTATTAATTAATTATAGTAATAAAAATAAATTTAATCTGTATATTTAAGTAATTAATAATTGATTGAAAATCAGTTAATAATTAATTCAGTGTAAATTATATAAATACTTACTTTATTATTAAATTCAAGAATAATTTCAGTATTAAATTAATTTTAAATTGATTTTGAATTAATTCTGAATTAATTGTTAATTAATTATAGTAATAAAAATTAATTCAATCTGTATATTTAAGTAATTAACAATTAATTGAAAATCAGTTGATAATTGATAATAAATAATTGAGTGGTTTCAAATTACAAGAAAAGATGTGTAACATGACGGAACTGAAGCAGTGACTAGTCAGCGGTATTATATAGAGATAGTTGTTTAAGAAGCTGTATAAGTGAGCTTAACTATCTTGCTTAAATAGCAAGCTCATAGACTACAGAGTTATTGCAAGAATATCACAGATATAATACTTAGTATACTAAGAAGATTGTATAAGATATGCAGTAACTTCTGTATATATTTCAGTAGAAGAAAAAATGAATTACTGACTTCTTTAATAAAGAGTCAGTATCTAGCTATTCTATATAGATAATGAATGAATACTCTTCTCTCATTTCATGAGTGAGAATAGCTGAAGTGATATCTCAGTGATATCTTATTATCAAGAAAGAGTAATCTGCTAATCTTATATAGAAGTGAGATTCTTATATTCATTAATCAGATCTTTCTATGATATATCTGAATAATGTTATAGAGTGATTGAAAATCAGTTCAGATAGAATGAAATCATCTGTATAAAAGCAATGAGCTGTATAAAATCATAACAGAGTCTTGACATAGTCAGAAGTATGATAATACTCTTCTCTTTAAAAGTATAGTCTCTATACTCTTAAGATTACTGAATTAGAAGTTATCTTTATTATATAGTAACAGTTATCAACTGATTGACAGTGTGTATACTGTATATGATATAAAGAAATAGATGAGTTTTTCTGCTGACTGTGTAGATCTTTCTTTACTCATCTTCATTTAAATCAAACATATAATAAGTGAGTTTCTTATATATCAATTAAGAATGTGAAAAATATAGTTAATAAGTGACTTACAGATCTTTCATCATATTCTGTTCTATATATGAAATTCTCTGTAAAAGTGATGTATTTTAGAGACAAAGCTAACAGTAGTGATAGAATTTTTTAAAAAGATCTTCTCTTCTTTATAACATATTTTTCTCTCTCTCTTCTCATCTGTAATAGTGAGTGTATGAGAGTATTATTCTTGAGAGATAATAAGAGACTTATTCTGATATTTTCTAGTAAGTAATAAACATCTTCATGATGCAGCTGCAGTCTCTGTGACTGTTAAAAAAGTCAGATTGAAGATAGAGATAACAGTGTCAATAAGCTACAGAAGTATTACTCTTATTATCACATCTTCTTCTTCTTCTGTATCTCTTACAGCTGTGATGATAGTAGCTGCACCTTGCAGTGAGATGTCATCTCTTCTGTCAGCTGATTCATCTGTGTCTGATTTATTCTCTGTCTCTCTCACTACTGTTGTAATATCACTTTCTCTCTCAGTTAACACAGTGATATATAACTTCATATGATCATTCAGAGAGAAACCTGAGAAGAGCTTGATTTCAGAGACAGTGACTTTAAAAAGCTTAATTCATAGTTTCTCTTTCACAGCACATCTGAGCTCTGCTCAGAATACTGCTGAGTTAAGTCTGCAGAGTCTCACAGTTTCTTCATCTTCTCTCTATAAGAAGACTTCAGTGCAGTCTCTGATCAGCACTGCTACTTATCTACACTGTGCTAAGTAGCTGAAGAAGAGAGAGATCTTATATACTTATCTCTTCTCTTACTTCTGTTATTTCTGTTTCATCTGTAATAATAACTTCTATCTCTCTATAAGTATTATCTACTCTATAAGAAGATATTATATCAGCTCTGATAAGAAGTTCAGATGCTCAAGTAGTATAGAGTGAGAATCTCAGAGCTTTAAGTATTGACAGATTCTATCAAGACTGAGAAGATCTCTCTTACTCATCTGTAAAAGAAGATAAAAGCATGAATCTTTGAGATAAAAAAATATTTCAGAATGACTGATCTCAAGAAGAAATTAATCAGTATTACTATTAAAAGTATTATAAAGATCAATTACTGATTGAAGAGAATCTCACTTTAATTAAAGTAAATAACTGAGATACTTTATAAATTAATAAGTTAATACTTTAAGCATCTCTTATACTTTTCTACAGCATGCTTCTCTGCAGTACTACAGTGCTAACTTCTCAGCAGATAAAGATATCAGTGCTGAAGACTTCAACAGTAAAGAATGAGTTTAATGAGAATATAATTATTAATAAGTAGACTCTGAAATTCTCTCTTTTTACTTTTTCAGTGAGCTGCAGTCTCATTAAAATAGCAGCAGTCTGCAGATTGATAATATTAATCTTTTTATTAATTTTAAATATTTCTTTTCTTTAACTGCTTCAGAAATTTTACACTTATATAGTCTCATTAAACTTCTAAAAAACTCTTTGAGAGAAAATAGAAGAAGAGTGCTACAGAGTTCATAAAATATCAGCTCATCACTGTGAGATTATCTCTAAAAAACTCTTTAAAAAAATGAGAAGTCTTAAGTGATATTTCTTACTTAATATCTCTGATATGTAATAGAGCAGTCTCTACTAGTTATCTCATAGCTTATAATCTCTTTCTCAGTATTTTTTAAATACTTAAACAGTTTTTATAAATTCTCTGACAATGAATAATCTTTTCATTTAATGAGATATTAAAGCTTACTGTAATATATTCACTTATTCAATATTTTCTTCATAAGATATTCAGTATCATTCTCAATCTCAATATTATCTGACTGAGATAGCTTCACTCTGAGATATTGCTTATAGAGCTTTAAATAGAAAATGTGAAAAATAGAATGAATTGATTTCAATTCTGAGAGTAATTTCAACTCATATATCTGTTTATTCATCACTCTTATTACTGAGAAAGATTCTAGTTATCACTCACTGAGCTTCTTATATAGTCTTATTATCTTGATATTCTTTACTGAAAGTAGTACTTAATTCTCTATCAAGAACTTCATTAAAAAATGTTTTTAATTATAGTATTTTATCTGCTACTTCTGAATATAGTAGATACTTTTCATCATCTTCTTATGAATTTTATTTAAAAGTTTTAATCTTACTTTTACTTCTGATACTGAGAAATACTCTGTTCTCTGTATTTATTCAATATTCTGACTATCTATCTCTCTCTTTGAAATATCATCTGTGATGTCACTGAGTAATAAAGAATTATATTTATAATAAGTATAGAAAGAAGATATCTTTAAGATTGTATTCTTTATATTATTATATATGAATTTAGTAATCAGAAGATGTTTGAGTCAATTATTCTGATAATATAAATAGAATACTTAAAGATACTGTTTTAGTATCTGATTCTGATATTCAGTCTGATTATCTGTCTGCAGATGAAATGCAGTACTGAGAAGATATCTTATTATAAGATAATAGTAAAAAGCTGATCAGTATTTACTGATGAAGAGAGATTCTCAATCTATTATTAATAATTTTAAAGCACTGTGATTATAAATGATGATATCTAAAAATAGATTAGTCAATTCAGAGGCTTTAATCTTTTTATAAGTAGAGATATATCTGATTATCTTTATAAAGTAGTTAATAATGATTAAAATTAAGTTATATTCTTTAACTCTTGTTAACTTCAGCAGATCAACTATGAAATTCATTAATAGATTCTATTATAAACTCTTTAAAACAGACAGTGATATTAACTCACTATATTACTTATACTGCAGAATCTTTATTCTTTAACAGATATTATAAGTCTTAATATACTCTTTAACATCTGTTCAGAGCTTGTCTCAAATATATTTATATTTTAGAAGCTTCTCAGTCTTCTCTAATCTGAAGTACTCTGTATGAAGATTATTATGATCAACCGCTCCACCACGAACTCACTCGATTTTTCGAATAAGAACCCGCTGATAGATCCATCGAAAAGCCCTCGAACATACGAGCATTTTGACCCCATCGCCGACCGCATACCCCGTGTGGTGGTGGAGTTATCCAGCCAAACATGAACCAGACATCATTCGAAACTCCTGTGTGGGATTATCCCTCATTCTCCCCTACCACACCACAACCCCGGGCCAAATTGCCATACAAATTGTAAGGTGAAGAGACCTAGCCATATGCATCAATCTTCTTGATTTTGCAAGATCCCTGATCTGTAGTTGTGAAGATATCTGAGGAGTGACCTCCGCGAAAACCCTGTCCATCTTTGATGTTTCAAAACACCAATACCAAGTCTCATCCTTGTACCGCCCTTCCTAATCTGGCCCATCCCCAGCAGAAAAATACAAAAAGATACCTCAGCAATAATATCAAGCATATAATCAACAGTCACTTCTGAAGTGCAATCTCCATGGTCTGTCTTCAGTGTATCTAGACATCAATACCAAGTCTCATCCTTGTATCATCTGTCTCAATCTGGCCCATCTCTGATAGAAAAGTACAAAAAGATATCTCAGCAACTGTACTCAATACATAATTAGCAGACATAATAACTATAAAATTGGTATATCTCAAGATCTGACTGAGCCTTTGATCCCTGCACAGTGAGATATATTAAATCTAGTTTTAATATCTCAATATTCAATAGATTCTGTAAGAGATTGAGAACAGCAACACTAGATTTCTATTGAATTTAAGAATTAACTCTATATTGATATAATCATTGACAAAGTCTTCTATTTTAAGATAAAAATAACTAGTTTCTCTACATCTCACTGACAATATTTACATTATTATATAGAAATAGACTTATATTCTCTATAATATCAAGACTCTGAAGAGGGAAAGTCTTGATAGAGAGTATATAGTAGTGTATATCTTAGCAGTTTCTATCTCATTCTTCTGCAGCAGTTAATGTAAAAAAAAAAAAAAAGATCTTAGAAATAGTTTTTTACTTCTCTTGAAAAAGTAAGATATTTTTCTCTGAGTTTTATACAATATTCTTATAAAGAATTAAAAACAGAGTTATTTTTCATTATAATTTTATATTCTTTTAAGTAAGAATTACTTTTTCAGTAACTGAAGAGCTTTTATTAATACTTAATTCTTTTTCACACTCTTTATTAACTGATTTGAGTTGCACACTTATTGTGTGAGAAGAATTGAATAATTTAGAATAAAATTGAATAGTTTTAATCAATTTCTCTGCAAAAAATTAATTTATTTTTTATCAGTTTTTCTCTTAAAAACTGTCATATTATCTGATTTATTATCAATTGATATCATACTTTTTCTCACTGTATCTCAAGAAAGAGATTGTAAAGATTTTATTAATTTATCTTAAAAATCAATTTTAGTTTATTAGATTCTCTTCAAAAATCTAATCTAGTTACTGAACTAGTGTGAAAAAAATCAGGTATTTTATACATAAAAGTCTGTTATTCTTCTTTTGAAATAGTCTGATCAACTTTTCAATTGAAAACAGACTTAGAAATCTCTTAATTGAAACAGTCTGATCAACTTTTCAATTTAAAAGAGTTTAATAAATATCTCAATTGAATTAGTCTGATCAACTTTTCATTGAGTAAGAATAATGAGTTCAAAAGTACACTCAATTGATGTGGAAAAGAATGCTTTCTCAAATACTATTTCTGAGATTGAAATTCTGAAGAGAAGAAAGAAAGAAGAAATAGAGAAATAACAAGTTCTTGAAATACAGAAACTTGAAAAAGTAAGTAAAATTCTTGAAAAGCAGTGTCTGAGTGAGATGAATAAAGAAGTTCTGTTAATTCTTCATACTCAGACTAGATAACTATAGAAAGTGATTAAGTTTAAACTTGAAATTTCAAACACAGTTCAAAAAACTTTGAAAATTTCTAATATAATCACTGATTCTTCAGTTTGCTCTTCTTTCTTTTTTACTTCTTCTTCTTCATCTTCTTTAAATCAGAAGAAAATATATACTCAAGCAGCTGAATCTGCTGTCTCTAAATCTGCTATCTCTAAATCTGCTATCTCAAAACCTGCTCAAAATTCTGAGAAAACTGAGAAGAATACTGCTCATACTTCTATTCATAGAAGAGTGAAGAAAAAAATATAAAATGAGAAAAATCTTCAAATCTTCAGAAATAGAAGACTTATTCTCAAAGTCTTAAATCAGAATATATTACAGAGAAATAAGCTAAACTCAAACCTCATTTTCAGAATTAGAAATGAAATCAATCAGCAGTTCTTTTCTCAGTTAATGACTGATATTGAAGTTCAAAAATCAGTTATAGCTTTAATTGAGTTATTCTTCTTTGAAAACTTCATCATTCTAATCACAATGTCTGAATTCAGTGCAGAATTTCTTATTCAGAATGAGAATCTCTGAAAGTCAGCAGTAGAATCTCTATTAAATACAATAATTCTATCTAAGAGAGATGAAAAGTGAAGTAAATTCATTCTTTATAATATTTCAGTTGAAATCTTTGACTGTGAGGAAGAAATGCTACTTCTCAAAAATGAATTGAAAGAATACAATTCTATTCAACTGAGAAAAGAGTCTGTGTGACTTAATTTAATTGAGTTCAGATGAAGTAGAAGAAATGTCTCTGTTCTAGTGTATACAAAGACACTTGAATAATCAAGAATCTCTGAAGTAAGAGTAGCAGGTTTGAAAATGAGAGTTCATGAATACAAAGACTCAAGAATGAATCTCAAAGCTCAAATACAGTGTTTAAACTGTCAAAGATATGAATACTTTACAATCTCTTGTTTCAGAGACTCAAAATGTGCATTCTGTGCTAGAGATTACAAAACTAGTGAGCATAATTATGAAATATGCTTAAAAAGAGATGAAATATGTTAACATACTCTGCTTAAGTGCTTCAATTGCAAAGAAAAACATGCATCTAGCTCAAAAGAATGTGTATTTACTTCAAGAACTCAGAAGAACTGGAGAAAAGATGAAGCTTAAAGTGAATCTAAAACTGAAGAGAAAAGTCAAGCTAGTAAATCTACAACTGTAAGCTTAAAAAGAAGAAATTCTTAACTATCTAGATCTTCAAACTTCAACTCTTCAGCTAAGTGTAAATTGAATTTGAATTCTCAACTTCTGTTAAGATTAGAGAATTGAGAATGACTCTGATATTAACTAGATATATATAGCAGTTGAGATTTCTACTTTTCAAATAGTAATAATCTACT
>NW_003101666.1:456677-589333 GCF_000003855.2 Blastomyces gilchristii SLH14081
GATACTGAGCAAAAGTACATTATTTCTCATTCAAGCTATTACTGCTTTCTTTCTGAAAAATTTGAGATAAAATCAAGAGTAGTGATCTATGAGAGAAAAAGAATAAGATATCAATTTAATTTGAGATTTGATATCATATCTGACTCTGATATTCTAGTGAGTGATATTATAGATAAAGAGAATGAGTTTGATACTATTCAACTTATAAATATCTATAATAAAAAGTCATTGAAAGAAAACAACAATATCTGAATAATTGATAGAGGATTTTTAAATATAACTTTCTTAAAAAACTCTATAATTGTAGAAGACTTCAATGCACATCATCTCTGATAAAACTCAGAGTGTATAAGAGCAGTAAGAGCAGATAAACTGATTGAATAAACTTTTAAGTATTTAATAGATTTAGTTAACAAGTCTGATCAATAAACATTTTTTAGAAAAGACATGAAACAGAAATCTATTATAGATCTAACTTTCATGTTATAAAATCTAATTGAAAAAAGACTTATAAACTGATTTATTAATTCAAATGAAATCTCAGGATCAGGTTATGAGATCATTCAATTTGATATTGAACTGAGTGAAAAATAAAGAAGTGAAAATCCTCTTCTCTCTAATCAGTATAACTTTGAAAAAGCTGATTGAAAAGCAGTTGAAGAAAGAGTAAAACAGCTGAAATCTGAAAGACAGAGTGAGCTTTATTGAAATCAAAGTCAAGATATCTCAAATGAAATACTTGAGAATAGAGCAAAGCTGATTACATCTATTCTTCTAATAAGTATTGAAGAAAATATTTCAAAGAAAAAGTCTTCTGAGTTTTTCAAACCTTGATGAAATGAGAATATCACTTCTAAAAGAAAGCAATTAGTCACTGCTAAGAGAGAGTAAAAGAATAACTTAATATCTGATAAAGAGTTCAAAGCTATTCAAAATGAATATTTTTCAGATATTAAAAAAGTCAAAACAGATTACTGAAACAAATTTCTTGAAGAAGTATAAGAAAAAGAAGTTTTTAAAGCCTTCAACTATACTAAAACAAGAAGTGTAGCAAAGCTTTCAATCTTAGAATATGAATTTCAGAATGAATTGTATACAGCAAACTCTTTTGAGAAAAAATATCAAGCTTTTATAAGAATTCTCTTTCAAAACTTATCACATTTAGAAGAGAAGAATATGTCATTTCATAAATATATTAATGAAAATAACTGGGAATGATCTGAGCTTACAGATGATGAACTAGAGTCAGTAATATTCTCAAGTTCAACTAAAACTGCTGCAGGGCCTGATTCAATTAATCATTTAATTATTCAAAACACATATTCCTACTTGAAGAATGAATATTTTGAGCTCTTTTTCAATCTCTTAAGAAATGATTATCATTCTGAATGCTGGAGAGAAGCTACTGAAGTAATCCTTGTAAAACCTAATAGAAAAGCTTCAGTTTCTAAGTTATATAGAGTAATATCTCTGTTGAACTGTTTAAGAAAAGTTCTAGAAAAGATAATAGCTACTAGATTATATTTTATAAGCTCTATTAGTGATTCTCTTCTATTTAATGAATAAATGAGAGATAGAAAACAATGTTCTGTAATTAACACTGTTCTCTTAGTTATTCATGATATTTAAGTAGCAAAGTATGAAGGCCTGGTCTCAACTGCAGTTTTTATTAACATAAAAGATGCATTTGATCATGTTTCAAAGTCTAAGATGATTCAAACTTTGAAGATGTTAAAACTATCACTTTCTCTAATAAAATAAGTTAATTGTTTCATGTCTAAAAGAATTATATAACTATTCTTTGATGGAAGAAGATAAGATAAAACTGAGATATAAATAGAAGTATCACAAGAATCTTCAATCTCATCTGTTTTATTTACAATATACACTGCATATTTATTCAAGAATAGAGAGATGAAAAATAGTGAGATCTTCAAGTTATGTAGATGATATTAATCTACTCTACAGTTCAAAGATAATCAAAGAGAATTTAGAAGTGATTAAGAAAGCAGTAAAGAAAGTCTTTATTAGAGTAGATATCAATCTAATTCAATTTAATATGAATAAAACTGAGTTAATTCACTTTTTTCTCAGATTTAATAAGAAAGAACTAAGTCTAACTCTTCTGAATAAAGAGATTAAACCCAGTTTGAATGTCAAATGACTAGAAGTATGATTAAACTCCAAGTTGAATTTTAAATATTATATTCAACAAAGAATCATCAAGACAGAGAGACTACTGAATAGTATAATCAGACTATCAAATACTGAGAGAGGTCTATCTTTTCAGGCTATGAGACAGTTATACATAGCCTGTATTATCTCAGTAGCTGATTATGAAGTTCAAGTTTGATGAAATAATCAAGATAACTTCACTGAACTGTTTCAAAGTCTATAAAACAGAGCTTTGAGAAGAATTCTGAGAGCATTCAAATCATCTTCTATTAAAGCAATGAAAATTGAAGTCTCAATTCCATCTTCTACTATTCAATGTGAAAAGGCCTGTATGAACTATGCTCTGAGAGTTATAAAGATGAGCTCAAATTATATAATCAGAGAAAGAGTCTCTTCTTCATTTTTATCAGTTAACTCAGGAAATGAACTGGATTGAAATAGATTTCTTGATTGAAATGAGAATAATACTTTAAAGAAAATGCTCTCTCAACTGTATAGACTATGTTCACTTATTAAGAATCAATTTTCTTCATTAAATGTTGAGAAAATTGATTATGAGAAGATATCTCTCTGAAGAGAAAAGCTGAAATCTCTTATAGACTTATAAATAAGTGAACTATCTAAAGAGAGAGAATATGAACAGCATTTGAAGAAGATCTCTACAATCAATATAAAAGACTCTATTCTGATTTACTCAGATGACTCAAAAAATGAGAATTTGAATAGATTAGATGCAGACATTGCTTATACTGAAGATAATATCAATTTTATCTCAGATTTCTGAAATTTAGGCTGTGAATCTGAAGTCTTTGATACTGAACTATTTGTAATAGTGAAAGCTTTCATACTCATTGAAATAAAATCTTATAAAAGAGGAAATAGTTTGAAAGAGATATGAATATTCTCTGATAGTCAAGCTACTTTAAAAAGACTTAGAAATAGTCAGATTCATAATGATTAAATGAATCTTGACCTGATTTTAAACTCTGTTTTGAAAATTCAAAAGAGAAGAATATCTAAACTGATAATTCATCTGTATTGAGTTCCTGCTTATATGAATATTTATGATAATGAATTGGCTGATTCAGCTGCAAAAAAGAGTTCAGAATTAAGCAGATCTATTCATCAAACAGTGTCCTGATCTTTCATAAAGAGAAAGATAAAAGAATCTTGTTTAAACAAGTGAAATGAAAGCTGGTAGAAACAAAAGAAGAGTATACATTATTCAAGATTTGAGATAAAATCAAAGTGAAAATCTTGTTCAATTAAATACAAAAAGAAAATATTCTCATTCATAATTCAGCTAAAACTAGAACATGGTTATTTCAAATTCTATATACAAAGATTTGATGATAGATTTGATTCAATAGAGTGCTTATTCTGCAATACAAATGAGAATCCTGAGTATATTGTAATGCATTGTGCATTATACAATAGTCTCAGAGTCAAATTAAAGAAGAAGTATGATTTAAATCAATTAAATATAAGGTTCTTATTCTCAACTGAGACAGGACTTAAATACTTAATAGACTTTCTATCAGAAACTCAAGCAGCTATAAGAAAATGACTCAACTCAGAAGTATCTGAATATGAAGATGGAAATTGATTAGATATAGTCTGTTAAAACAGCTATACACTATCTTTTAATAATTTTATTTTGTTATAGTCTCTTGTTGCTGTACTTGTTTCTTTCTGTTCTTTTCTATCTATCTATTTAATGTGTCTATCTTTAAGACTATGTTCTCTTTTCCTTTGTCATGATATTTTCAAATGATTTCAAAGTATTAATAGATGTTGAAATACTGCAATTTGTAAACAGTTTTTGTATTCTGGGCTGGAATTTTCTGATTTTGCATATCTGAAATTGATAAGTGTATAATAGTTGACTCTATAGATATAGGAAAAACTCTGAGAACTAAAGATTCTCAGGTAGATGTTATAGTCTCTGACTGCATACATCTATAATTGAAGAATAATAATAATAATAATGATATCATATTTTTCCTCACTGTATCTCAAGAAAGAGATTGTAAAGAGTTTATTGATTTATCTTAAAAATCAATTTTAGTTTATTAGATTCTCTTCAAAAATCTAACCTAGTTACTGAACTAGTGTGAAAAAAAATCAGGTGTTTTATACACAAAAGTCTGTTATTCTTCTTTTGAAATAGTCTGATCAACTTTTCAATTGAAAACAGACTTAGAAACCTCTTAATTGAAACAGTCTGACCAACTTTTCAATTCAAAAGAGTTTAATAAATATCTCAATTGAATTAGTCTAATCAACTTTTCATTAAGTAAGAACAATGAGTTCAAAAGTACACTCAGTTGATGTGGAAAAGAATGCTTTCTCAGATGCTATTTCTGAGATTGAAATTCTGAAGAGAAGAAAGAAAGAAGAAATAGAGAAATAATAAGTTCTTGAAATACAGAAACTTGAAAAATCAAGTAAAATTCTTGAAAAGCAGTGTCTGAGTGAGATGAATGAAGAAGTTCTGTTAATTCTTCATACTCAGACTAGACAACTACAGAAAGTGATTAAGTTCAAACTTGGAATTTCAAACACAGTTCAAAAAACTTTGAAAATTTCTAATATAATCACTGACTCTTCAGTTTACTCTTTCTTTTTTTCTACTTCATCTTCTTCTTCTTCTTTAAATCAGA
Source organism: Blastomyces gilchristii SLH14081 (assembly GCF_000003855.2). Taxonomy (NCBI): domain Eukaryota; kingdom Fungi; phylum Ascomycota; class Eurotiomycetes; order Onygenales; family Ajellomycetaceae; genus Blastomyces; species Blastomyces gilchristii. The sequence continues at coordinate 461,516 of NW_003101666.1, forward strand.
AGAAAACATATGCTCAAGCAGCAGAATCTGCTATCTTGAAATCTGCTATCTCTAAATCTGCTATCTCAAAACCTGCTCAAAATTCTGAGAAAACTGAGAAGAATACTGCTCATACTTCTATTCATAGAAGAGTGAAGAAAAAAATACAAAATAAGAAAAATCTTCAAATCTCCAGAAATAGAAGACTTATTCTCAAAGTCTTAAATCAGAATATATTACAGAGAAATAAGCTAAACTCAAACCTCATTTTCAGAATTAGAAATGAAATCAATCAGCAGTTCTTTTCTCAGTTAATGACTGATATTGAAGTTCAAAAATCAGTTATAGCTTTAATTGAGTTATTCTTCTTTGAAAACTTCATCATTCTAATCACAATGTCTGAATTCAGTGCAGAATTTCTTATTCAGAATGAGAATCTCTGAAAGTCAGCAGTAGAATCTCTATTAAATACAACAATTCTATCTAAGAGAGATGAAAAGTGAAGTAAATTCATTCTTTATAATATTTCAGTTGAAATCTTTGACTGTGAGGAAGAAATGCTACTTCTCAAAAATGAATTGAAAGAATACAATTCTATTCAACTGAGAAAAGAGCCTGTATGGCTTAATTTAATTAAGTTCAGATGAAGTAGAAGAAATGTCTCTGTTCTAGTGTATACAAAGACACTTGAATAATCAAGAATCTCTGAAGTAAGAGTAGCAGGTTTGAAAATGAGAGTTCATGAATACAAAGACTCAAGAATGAATCTCAAAGCTCAAATACAGTGTTCAAACTATCAAAGATATGAACACTTTGCAATCTCTTGTTTCAGAGACTCAAAATGTGCATTCTATGCTAGAGATTACAAAACTAGTGAGTATAATTATGAAATATGCTTAAAAAGAGGTGAAATATGTTAACACACTCTGCTTAAGTGCTTCAATTGCAAAGAAAAACATGCATCTAGCTCAAAAGAATGTGTATTTGCTTCAAGAACTCAGAAGAACTGGAGAAAAGATGAAGCTCAAAGTGAATCTAAAACTGAAGAGAAAAGTCAAGCTAGTAAATCTACAACTGTAAGCTTAAAAAGAAGAAATTCTTAACTATCTAGATCTTCAAACTTCAACTCTTCAGCTAAGTGTAAATAGAATTTGAATTCTCAAACTTCTGTTAAGATTAGAGAATTGAGAAATGACTCTGATGATAAACTAGATATAATGTAAGCAGTTGAGATTTCTACTTTTCAAAATAGTTATAATCTACTATCTGATGATAGAAATTAGATTCTACTCTATCTCTACTCTCTCTTAGTATGAATATACAATAAAAACAACAAAAAAAGTTTAAAAACTCTTTAAAAATCACATTTATTCAAAATAATGTGAATAGAAACTCAAATTGCATTTATTCTTGTCTTCAGATTGCATTTGAATAAAAAGTTGACTTTGTACTTCTTCAAGAATCAAACTTTGATACTGAGCAAAAGTATATCATTTCTCATTCAAGCTATTACTGCTTTCTCTCTGAAAAATCTGAGATAAAATCAAGAGTAGTGATCTATGGGAGAAAAAGATCAAGATATCAATTTAATTTGAGATTTGATATCATATCTGACTCTGATATTCTAGTGAGTGATATTATAGATAAAGAGAATGAGTTTGATACTATTCAACTTATAAATATCTATAATGAAAAGTCATTGAAAGAAAACAACAATATCTGAATAATTGATAGAGAATTTTTGAATATAACTCTCTTAAAAAACTCTATAATTACAGAAGACTTCAATGCACATTATCTCTGATGAAACTCAGAGTGCATAAGAGCAGTAAGAGTAGATAAACTGGTTGAATAAACTTTTAAGCATTCAATAGATTTAGTTAACAAGTCTGATCAATAAACATTCTTTAGAAAAGACATGAAACAGAAATCTATTATAGATCTAACTTTCATGTCATAAAATCTAATAGAAAAAAGACTTATAAACTGATTTATTGATTCAAATGAAACCTCAGAATCAGGTCATGAGATCATTCAATTTGATATTGAACTAAGTGAAAAATAAAGAAGTGAAAATTCTCTTCTCTCTAATCAGTATAACTTTGAAAAATCTGATTGAAAAGTAGTTGAAGAAAGAGTAAAACAGCTGAAATCTGAAAGACAGAGTGAGCTTTATTGAAATCAATGTCAAGATATCTCAAATGAAATGCTTGAGAATAGAGCAAAGCTGATTACATCTATTCTTCTAACAAGTATTGAAGAAAATATTTCAAAGAAAAAGTCTTCTAAGTATTTCAAACCTTGATGAAATGAGAATATTACTTCTAAAAGAAAGCAACTAGTCACTGTTAAGAGAGAGTGAAAGAATAACTTAATATCTGATAAAGAATTCAAAGCTATTTAAAATGAATATTTTTCAGATATTAAAAAAGTTAAAACAGATTGCTGAAACAAATTTCTTGAAGAAGCATAAGAAAAAGAAGTTTTTAAAGCCTTTAACTATACTAAAATAAGAAGTGTAGCAAAGCTTTCAACCTTAGAATATGAATTTCAGAATAAATTGTATACAGCAAACTCTTTTAAGAAAAAATATCAAGCTTTTATAAGACTTCTCTTTCAAAACTCATCACATTTAGAAGAGGAGAATATGTCATTTCATGAATATATTAATGAAAATAACTGGGAATAATCTGAGCTTACAGGTGATGAACTAGAGTCAGTAATATTCTCAAGTTCAATTAAAACTGCTGCAGGGTCTGATTCAATTAATTATTTAATTATTCAAAACACATATTCCTACTTGAAGAATGAATATTTTGAGCTCTTTTTCAATCTCTTAAGAAATGATTATCATTCTGAATGCTGAAGAGAAGCTACTGAAGTAATTCTTGTAAAATCTAATAGAAAAGCTTCAGTTTCTAAGTTATATAGAGTAATATCTCTGTTGAACTGTTTGAGAAAAGTTCTAGAAAAGATAATAGTTACTAGATTATCTTTTATAAGCTCTATTAGTGATTCTCTTCTATTTAATGAATAAATGAAAGATAGAAAACAATGTTCTGTAATTGACACTGTTCTCTCAGTTCTTCATAATATTCAAGTAGTAAAGCATGAAGGCCTGGTCTCAACTGCAGTTTTTATTGACATAAAAGATATATTTGATCATGTTTCAAAGTCTAAGATGATTCAAACTTTGAAGATGTTAAAACTGTCACTTTCTCTAATAAAATGAGTTGATTGTTTCATGTCTAAAAGAATTATACAACTATTCTTTGATGAAAGAAAACAAGATAAAACTGAGATAAAAATAGAAGTATCATAAGAATCTTCAATCTTACCTGTTTTATTTACAATATACACTGCATATTTATTCAAGAATAGAGAGATGAAAATAGTGAGATCTTCAAGTTATATAGATGATATTGATCTTCTCTACAGTTCAAAGATAATCAAAGAGAATTTAGAAGTGATTGAGAAAGCAGCAAAGAAAATCTTTGTTAGAGCAGATATCAATCTAATTCAATTTGATATGAATAAAACTGAGTTAATTCACTTTTTTTCCAGATTTAATGAGAAAGAACTAAGTCTAACTCTTCTGAATAAAGAGATTAAACTCAGTTTGAATGTCAAATGACTAGGAGTATGATTAAACTCTAAGTTGAATTTTAAATATCATATTTAACAAAGAATTATCAAGGCAGAGAGACTACTGAATAGTATAATCAGACTATCAAATACTGAGAGAGGTCTATCTTTTCAGACTATGAGACAGTTATACATAGCCTGTATTATCTCAGTAGCTGATTATGAAGTTTAAGTTTCATGAAATAATTAAGATAACTTTACTGAACTGTTTCAAAGTCTATAAAACAGAGCTTTGAGAAGAATTCTGAGAGCATTCAAATCATCTTCTATTAAAGCAATGAAAATTGAAGCCTCAATTCTATCTTCTACTATTCAATTTGAAAAGGCCTGTATGAACTATACTCTGAGAGTCATAAAGATGAGCTTAAATTATATAATCAAAGAAAGAGTCTCTTCTTCATTTTCATCAGTTAACTCAGGAAATGAACTGGATTGAAATAGATTTCTTGATTGAAATGAGAATAATGCTTTAAAGAAAATGCTCTCTCAACTGTATAGACTATATTCACTTATTAAGAATCAATTTTTTTCATTAAATGTTGAGAAAATTGATCATGAGAAGATATCTCTCTGAAGAGAAAAGCTGAAATCTCTCATAAACTTATAAATAAGTGAACTATCTAAAGAGAGAGAATATGAACAGTATTTGAAGAAGATCTCTACAATTAATATAAAAGACTCTATTCTGATTTACTCAGATGACTCAAAAAATGAGAATTTGAATAGATTAAATGCAGACATTGCTTATACTGAAGATAATATCAATTTTATCTCAGATATCTGAAATTTAGACTGTGAATCTAAAGTCTTTGATGCTGAACTATTTGCAATAGTGAAAGCTTTCAAACTCATTGAAATAAAATCTCATAAAAGAGGAAATAGTTTGAAAGAGGCATGAATATTCTCTGATAGTCAAGCTACTTTAAAAAGACTTAGAAATAGTCAGATTCATAATGATTAAATGAATCTTGACCTGATTTTAAACTCTGTTTTGAAAATTCAAAAGAGAAGAATATCTAAACTGATAATTCATCTGTATTGAGTTCCTGCTTATATGAATATTTATGATAATGAATTGGCTGATTCAGCTGCAAAAAAGAGTTCAGAATTAAGCAGATCTATTCATCAAACAGTGTCCTGATCTTTCATAAAGAGAAAGATAAAAGAATCTTATTTAAATAAGTGAAATAAAAGCTGGCAGAAACAAAAGAAGAGCATACATTATTCAAGATTTAAGATAAAATCAAAGTGAAAATCTTGTTCAATTAAATGTAAAAAGAAAATATTCTCATTCATAATTCAGCTAAAACTAGAACATGGTTATTTCAAATCCTATATACACAGATTTGATGATAGATTTGATTCAACAGAGTGCTCATTCTGCAATACAAATGAGAATCCTGAGTATATTGTAATACATTGTGTATTATACAATAGTCTCACAGTCAGATTAAAGAAGAAGTATGATTTAAATCAATTAAATATGAGGTTCTTATTCTCAACTGAGACAGAACTTAAATACTTAATAGACTTTCTATCAGAAACTCAAGCAGCTATAAGAAAATGACTCAACTCAGAAGTATCTGAATATGAAGAGGTGAAAATTGATTAGATATAGTCTGTTAAAACAGCTATACACTATCTTTTAATAATTTTATTTTATTATAGTCTTTTTTTACTGTACTTATTTCTTTCTGTTCTTTTCTATCTATCTATTTAATGTGTCTATCTTTAGAACTATGTTCTCTTTTCCTTTGTCATGATATTTTCAAATGATTTCAAAGTATTAATAGGTGTTGAAATACTGCAATTTGTAAACAGTTTTTGTATTCTGAGCTGGAATTTTCTGATTTTACATATCTGAAATTGATAAGTGTATAATAGTTGACTCTATAGATATAGGAAAAACCCTGAGAACTAAAGGTTCTCAGGTAGATGTTATAGTCTCTGACTGCATACATCTATAATTGAAGAATAATAATAATAATAATAATAATAATAATAATAATAAAGATTATTATGATAAATTCTTAATAACTTCTGACACACTGCTCTACTACAAGAGATAAAGACTGAATCATTCAGCAGTAGAAGTTCATATTCTTCTAGTTATTAGTAACTTGATTTCTTAGTAATATTACTCTGCTCAGAGTCTGTCTCTTTCAAGTTCAAACTGAATTCTTTCTTCTTTAACTTCTGAATTCAAGCTGTAGTAGAGATATCTCTCTTCTATAACTTATTAATAAATTTTAAAAGTAGTTGAGTTGAAAGATTGTAGACTGTTTTATTCTTTATCAATTCAATGATTGTAAGATATAATACAAGAAGCTCATGATTTTCAGTGTCAGTTTTCTACAGAGATCTGAGTTTTCTTTCATCTTCTATACTGAGTTACACAGCTGTTTTACTGATATTATTTTCAAGCTTCAGAGAACTTTAACTCTCTGCAGTCAGCTTCTTCTATAGTGATAATAGAGATTCTTTTATAGAATTCTTCTTCATATTAACAATATTATAATTGAGCTGTTTAGATAGTATATCAGCAGGATTAAGTCAGTCTGAACAGTATCAGATATAGAAATTATACTCTGAAAGCAGCTCTGTTCATCTGACTTGATATTCTGTCAAGCTTTTTATTATCAAGAAATAATGCAGATTTATATAATCAGTGAGAACTTACACTGAGTACTTACTATTCTGAAGATAATATCACCAGATCTTAAAGAATTTAACAATTACTAATATCTTCTGATTATGAGTATTATATTTTCTCTGTATAAGTGATAACTTCTTGAAGAAAAAGATCACTGATCTTCATTCACAGTGTCTTATAAACTCTGTGAAAAAGTCTTCTCTTACAGATAATTTATTATCTGTATTCTTAGAGATAATTATTCTCTAATTCTTTTAACATTGAAAGATCTCTGATGTCAACTGTAAAAAGATTTCACAGACTTCATTCTCAGATATATCAGTCTCATACTGACTGAGTAAGTCAGAGTTAAAGTGATTCAGTATTATAATATCTATAAAAGCTTGTTTCAATTCTGTAAATATCTGTACAGTATCTTGAGTGAAAATAAATAATCTTATTTTTCTGTCTTTCACACTTCTCTTTAACAGATCTGTAAGAAGAACAGTAATCTATGAACATGTATAGATGAATTATCTGTAGAAATTCATAAATTCTAGAAATATCTGTATCTCACAGTATATTCACAGCACTGATCAGTTCTTAATAACAGAGACTCAGCTTCTGTTCATTGAAATGCTGTTTATTTTAATAATATAATCTAAGAAATCAATCTTCTGTATGTAGAATGAGTATTTTTCAGTATTTATATAGAGTTAATACTATCTCAAGTGACTCAATACTTTTTAAACATGAATATTATATTCTTTCTCTGATTTTAAGAAGATTAGAATATTATTCAGATATACTATACAGAAGATATTAACAAGATCTCACAGTGTCTCATTTATATAGATCTGAAAGATAACTGAAGTATTATAAAGATCAAAAGATAAAACAAGATATTTAAAATTACTGTACTTAGTATAAAAAGTCATTTTTTAAATATTATCTTTATTAACTCTGATTCTATGATAGATATTCTGTATATTAATCTTTGAGAATATCTTTACTTTAGATAATCAATCAATCATCTTATCAATTAACAGTAATAAATAGTAATTTTTAATTATTATCTTATTAAAATCTCTGTAGTCTATATATAGATGTAGTCTATCATTCTTCTTAAATATAAAGAGTATAGATGTTTCTGCTGAACTCTTTAATAAGTGTATTCAGTTCTTTAATTACACTTCTTTAAGATATTTATATAGAATATTTAATTTCTTTACAGACAAGTTGTAAAGAGATCTGTATAATACTATTACACTGTTTTTAAGATAAATCTTATATTATATCTTAATATCAGAAAACTTCACTACTTCTCTTTTCAAAAAGATATTCTTATAATCTGTAAAGAGATATTGTATATATCTATCTTTAATAATGAATACTGTTACTAATCTTATAGTAAGAGTAATAGCTTCTTTATCTATTTCTAAGTCTTAATTATCTACTATACAGAATATTAACTCTATCTTTTTCTCAAGATTCTTTTAATAAAACTCTTCAGATTTCTCTATTACTATCTCTTCATTAATAAGATAGTACTGTTATATCTGAATAACTCAGTTAATAAGAGAATTATTTTCTCTTAATTATAAGAGATCTAGAATAATATTCTTATCTATAATATTAACTGTGTAAAGAAGCAGATCACTCTTCTTGAAGATTTCTTCTGAGTCTGTGATTATATACTTCACTTGAATTATATTAAAATAGTGATATTTTATTTCATTAGTAAATTTCATATAATCTGACAGATCTATCTTCTTTTAACTCTTTATTAAAGAAAAGAAATAGAATATGAAGTTAGTATTCACTCTGAAGTTAAGTAAATATCTTACTGATATCTTCTTATTCAGAGTATATATTATAATTATAATATAAACTTAGAGATATAAGAATTATCAATTCTTCATTTCTTTCTCTTCTTTATCTTTCATAGATATATTTGTCAGAAGAGAAGTTAACTTTAAGAAGATATTTTCTCAGTTTCTTCTCTTCTTTAACTTCTTATAATTACTGATATAGTAATTATCAGCTCTACAGTTAAAATAGAGATCTTTATCAAATCTTTTTTAATATTTCTTTATAGTAAGTAAAGAATTAGAATACTTGAAATTCTTCTTTACTTTCTTTATACTGAAGTCATTATAGCACTGTTTAAATTCTATTATTAATTACTTAGAAGAAGTCTTATTAGTCTTTTTCTCAGAGAATTGATTATTTAAATAGATTCAGAAAGTCAGATTAACAAGCTTAGTATAATTAATTCATAAACTCTGATATTATAATATTATTATTCATATCTTATAAGTCAGCTTTATAAGATAAAGCTGTGTTTTTAATTAATTCAAATCATTAGTTAATTTCTCTTAATATTCTTCAAATCTTATATTGAAATTAGAAGAATTCTTATTATCTTATTAATATAATAAGTTAAACTACTGTATTACTATAAAGCTGCAGTTACAGTAATCTTTAATTTAATTCAGTAGAAAGTTCTTGAATTCTTCTTAAGTTATAATAGTATTAATATACTTAAGTTTTCTCTTCTTAATAATTTAAGTAATTGCAGAGATATCTTTAAGAAGATTGATAGTGTATATTACTTATATCTCATAAGTATTATACTGACTCAGATTAAGGTGAAATTTTCATTTAAGAATATAAGTAAAGCTGTGAAATTCAGATAAAATATTTCTCTTATATCTCAGAGAATCTCTGATCTTAATCTCTCTATCTTTATAATAGATATAGATATATAAAGACTGTGACAGTGATAGAGCAGTTAAAGAGCTTATATTAAAATATACAGTAGATTCAGAAATCTCAGATTTCTGCTGAGATAGAGATGTACATACTCTAGAGAATAATATAATATTTCTCTCAGAGAATAAGATCAGATCAGTCTCAGTATAGATATATAAAATTATATTAATCTATTAGAGCTTGACTGATTCAAACTTATAATCAGATTAAGTGATTTAAATTGTAATATAATGAAACTGAAGTAGTAACTAGTTAGTAATATTATATAAAAGTAGTTATTTAAGAAGCTATATAAGTGAGCTTGACTATTTTACTTAAATAGTGAGCTTATAGACTACAGAGTTATTATGAGAATATCACAGATATAATACTTAGTATACTAAGAAGATTATATGAGATATATAGTAACTTCTATATATATTTCAGTAGAAGAAAAAACAAATTACTAACTTTTTTAATAAGAAGTCAGTATTTAGTTATTCTATATAAATAATAAGCAGATACTTTTCTCTTATTTCATAAGTAAGAATAGCTGAAGTAATATCTCAGCAGTGTCTCATTGTTAAGAAAGAGTAATCTGCTGACCTCATATAGAAGTGAGGTTCTCATATTCATCAATCAGATCTTCCTATGATATATCTGAATGATGTCATAGGGTGGTTGGAAACCGGTTCAGACGGGATGGAATCATCCGCATGGAAGCGATGGGCCGTGTGGAACCGCAACGGGGCCTTGGCGCGGCCGGGAGCGTGACAAGATGTATTGAGCGAGGTCAGATAGTGGCACGGGCCACATTTGCGAGGTCAGCTTACATAATGAGGTCAAGTGGCGCACTTAGCGAGGTCAAGTTTTCTGCTTGTCTCAACTCCACAAGTTAACTTATAAAGTTAACTTACATAAGCCAGAGTGAAGCCTGCGGAAGAGGGGACGCATTTCCAATTATTATTAATTAATTGGTCTGCGGTCCGGGAATGGCGCCAGCCACGACGAACTGCCGAAACTCTTCCTTCCGTTGAGCGCCCGTCCCCTTGCCTTGTGGCTTCAGGTGGCCATGAAGGGCCTTACCGAAACACAATAATAATAATAATAATAATTCTGCTCTCGCCAAAAGTATGAGCGGTGGCAGAGCCTATTAATAATATTATGGACGGATTACTCACGGTGTGAGCAACAGAGGAGGGCTTGCTCGCCGCCAAGCGATCTTCAATCCTCAAACCATTCTCTAAAGAAAACCCTTTGCACGTAAAAAGGAGGATGTCGATGGATGTTCTTTTATATGCCCCCGGTAGGTAGCACTCCTCCGATGAGCAACTTCCAATTGGGGCCAGGAACATTTGTCAATTGAACCGTCTTCATGTGAGAGTAGCAAAGGTAAACCTGGCAAGGGAAAAAAGAAGTCAGGGAAGAAAGCAGGGGGAAAGAAAATCAGCCAATCTTAGTAGGAAATATTTTTCGCAGGCATAACTAGTTACGCTAATGAACGGCTGCTGCAGAAGTTCGTCCCCACCCCAGGGAGGACCAGCCAAAGCCCCGGGGGACGAGCTAATTCTGCAATTATTCTGACAACGCGCAAATATATATATATATATATATCGCAGTGTGCACTAAGAATGCGTTTCAACCTGGAGGCCCTGATTCAATTCCGATAATGGAGTTGTCATGACCCCAGACACCCGAAACAGCTAATTACAAAGTGTATGCGGGTAAAACGACAGGCCTGTGATTCCCCGTGCTTTACAGAGTACATCTCCATAAAATAGATCCCGCCGTTCACTATCTGGAAGCAATGGCAGGGTTGAAGGAGCTCACGGACTTGAGCAGGCTGCAACTCGCTGGACTGCTTGTTGTGACCGTCGTTACTATTCCCCCATCAGTGACATTACAGGACCGTTTGGGGCCAGTTTCACTCGGCTGCATACCCATCGCATCCTCAAGGGAGACCAAAATCTGGAACTCATTCGGTTACACGGTGAACATGGTATGTGTTCTTCGACTTTCTTGTAGCTGTCATGAGCCAACGTCTAACCGAACTGACACCAAAACAGGATACTTTGTTCGTGTGGCTCACAATGAGGTCAGCGTCAGTCATTCCTGATGCCATTCGCAAAATCCTAGGAGCAACGCTTCACAAGGACAAATGGTACAAGATAATAGCCTTCCCAGATGGCCGTTTCGAGAACCCCATGTCCGCGACGGACCCCAGAGTGAAGATGGAGTTGTCCAAGCACCTTGCGCCTGCCTATACTCTCTCCAACCTACTGGTAAATGAGAGGAACATCAGCGAAACCATCGAGCTCCTGCTGGGATGGCTGAACAAGTTTGCTTCTTCTGGCGACCCAATCGACCTGGGTAAATATTTCACCCTCGCCCCTTCAGACATTGTAGGCGACGCTGTCTTCTCCAAGCAATTCGGTTTCTTGCGCGAAGGCCTCGATATTAACAACAGCATCGCCAACGTTTCGCCGTAGGCCGCTTACGTTTCCGTCGCTGGCTACTTCCGCTGGCTCCACGTTCTATTTCTCAGTAATCCAGTCATCACCTGGCTAAATATTACGCCGTGGGGCCACCTCATTGACACAGCAATGTCGGCTATCAAGGAGCGTCAGAAGAACCAAGATGCCCGCGTAGATGCCGTCGCTCACTGGTTCCGAATGCTCCATCAGCATCCCAACCGTATGCAGCTGCACGAGATCCACAGCGCCGCCTTCAACGCTGTCGCAGCAGGCAACGAAACCGTCGCCTCTGGGCTGCAAGCGTTCGTGTACTATGTGATTCGTCACCCAAACGCTTGGGGGCGTACGAGAGCCGAAATCGAGACCGCTGGCCTTGAAGGCCCTGTGATCGGTTACATGGACGCACAGAAATTGCCGTTTTTGCAAGCGTGTATTAAAGAAACGCTTCGGGTATTCGGACCGGCGCCTATAGTGCTGCCGCGCATTGTGCCCGAGGGCGTCCTGACAATTGGTGACCGGACTATCCCACAAGGTACCATTGTGTCTATGAACATCTGGGGTATGCATTACCTTTGGGCCCCAAGTGCTGGCGAATTCAACCTAGATAGGTGGCTAGGTGAGGATGCAGCGCATCTCTCAAAATATTATATTCCCGTAAGTAATCATTATCCCATCCGGTATCCACGAACAGAAAAATGAACCGGATAATTTCCCCAACTAACACATGTCGCTTATGCAAAACAGTGGGGGATGGGCTATGCTTCCTGTCCCAGGCAGAACCTTGCGCGAATCGAGCTGTACAAAATTTGTGCAACGCTTGTGCAAGACTAAACATCCGGCAAGTTGACCTGAAGCAAGAATGGACTTGGAAGGCTTTCTTCACTGTGGTTCCGCATAACTCGCCGTGCTATGTCGAGAGGCGGACTAAGAAAACCACTTCCTAGGTGCAATACATGTCAGCAGGGATGCCTGGATGCCCAATTCTCCACACTTCTGCATTTATGATAAACGTTCACACTTTTCCTACTTCTGTTAGGACACTCCTCAGGTCCCATTTCTTTCTCTCCTACTCTCTCTCACGGACACGACCTTACCAACGTATAGCCTTGATCAACTATCTCCAATGCACTAGTAGTTAGTATAATATATACCACATAGTTTATGTATTCAATTGAATTACCCTCGTAATACATTTGATCAACCCTAGACAGAATTCCAGAGAGGTAGATAGAACATTCCTCTATTAAGTGCATTATTCTTAGCAGGATTCATGTTACTTCGCAACAGGAGGTCTTCGTTGCCATTTCCGGCTATTCATGGCGGTTCCAGCCACGTTTGGGTCATACGTCATCCCACGTGACTTTCTCAAGGTTCAACCGCGATATAAAATTTAGAGCTTCACATTATTCGGGGAGACAGGAGACAATAACGAGTGGGGAAAACAAATAGCCTTCCATTTTTAGCTAACATTTTGTCACATTTTGTAGAAGTTCAGTCGCTCCTTGCGGGGTGTTAAAAAAAGTTCATATTGCTGAAAACAATGTCTTCCCTTCCTTACACATCCCAACGTCTATATTTCGACGGGAAAGTCCAGCAGTCCAGCTCTGGCAAGCGATTCCAGTCGATTGACCCCTCCAACGCTTCGGTTCTCGCAGATATTGAAGTTTCGTCGAATAGAGACGTCGATGCGGCCATTGATTCGGCCCGGAGAGCTTTCCCTGCCTGGTCCCAGACTCCGCCTGCCGTGAGAACCAGAGTCCTCCTGCGGGCTGCCCAAATACTTCGGGCTCGAAACGATGAGATCGCCAAGATCGAGACACAAGATACGGGGAAGCCGTTCTCGGAGACGAGCACGGTAGACATCGTTACTGGGGCAGATGTGCTTGAATACTTTGCAAACCTGGTGGGCGGAGGAGGATTGAATGGTGAAACCATCCAGCTACGGGACGATGCCTGGGTATACACGAAGAAAGAAGCCTTGGGCGTGTGTGCCGGTATTGGAGCGTGGAATTATCCCATTCAAATGTAAGCAGAAAAAAAGAGAAAAAACAAGCAGCTGTAAATATATCCAACATATTCAACATATTCTAATTTACCATTCTTTCTCGGTCGCTGTTTCCAGTGCTCTATGGAAATCCGGACCCTGTCTAGCTGCTGGGAACACCATGGTCTATAAACCTAGCGAGTTCACACCTCTTCATGGCCTAATCCTTGCACAAATATACACAGAAGCTGGCCTGCCTCCCGGAGTCTTCAATGTCGTCTACGGCGCCGGGGATGTGGGTGCATACCTTACCGCCCACCCCTCCATCGCCAAAGTTTCCTTCACCGGCCAAGTGTCCACGGGGAAAAAAGTCGCCGGCTCCGCCGCCGGTAACATGAAATATGTAACGATGGAACTAGGCGGCAAAAGCCCGCTAATCATCCTTCCAGACGCGGACATTGATAACGCCGTCGACGGCGCCATGATGGCCAACTTCTTCAGTACAGGTCAGGTATGCACAAATGGAACCCGCGTCTTCGTTCCCAAAAGCATCAAGTCCGCCTTTGAAAATCGCCTACTAGAAAAAATGAAGTATGTCCGTGCTGGAGCACTCATGGACCTCAACACCAACTTTGGGCCTCTCGTCTCGGGCCCCCATTTCGAGAAAGTCATGAGCTACATCCGCCATGGCATTGAGCAGGATAAAGCCAAGCTCCTATACGGCGGTCTGGAGCAGCCCCGTGTCCCTGAAGATTTGCGACAAGGTTACTGGGTAGCGCCCACGATCTTCACAGACTGCACGGATGACATGAAGATTGTTCAGGAAGAGATTTTCGGCCCAGTGATGTCGATCCTTACGTACGATACGGTTGAGGAGGCTGTAAGGAGGGCCAACGACACGCCACTGGGCCTGGCGGCTGGCGTCTTTTCACAGAATCTCAATATGGCGCATAGAGTGATTGCGCAGCTAGAGGCAGGGATTACATGGATTAACTCGTGGGGAGAAAGCCCGGCAGAGATGAGTGTTGGCGGCTGGAAACAGAGCGGTGTTGGAGTTGAAAATGGGCGGCGAGGGATTGAGGCATGGGTGAAGAATAAGAGTACGCTTGTTGACATGAGCGGTGGGGTTGCGACCGCATTTACGAAATTGTGAGTGTAGTGTAGGCGCATTTGGCACTGAAACTCTAAATTGAGTATTAACAAACGTGCTTCTTGGTATTCTAAATTCTAAATATATGTAGATATAAAATAAAATTAAATAATTCGAAACACGCCTAAACAAAAGCACACCTTCTCCCTCTCTTAATCTGTAGACGCTGGGATTTTGCCGAGTAACTACTTGATTCTGATCTTGTGTACTTGAAACTAGTAAATTTATAGATACATGAAAATATTTTTTTAGGTTGATAAACACAGAAGACCAATGGCAAGCAACATAGTCATACATACTATAAATGCATATAGAATGGAGGAGGAAATGTAAGTATTCGAAAAGGGGACTTGACCAAAGGGGGAGGGCGCATTCCGCAGGAAAGAAGGGAAAAGGAAAATATAGAGGAAAAGAAGACAAGAGGAAAAGACCCGGAAAATGAGGATATTTAGAGAGGCGAAATAGAAAAATAATAACATGCACGAAGCTGTGCAAAGAAAGAAAACATAAGTGGGTACTGAACTGGGAATTTTTTTTTTTTTTTTTTTTTTTTTTTTTTTTTTTTGGCAATGAAACAAGATGTCCTCTCTCAAGTGAAGAAATGAAAAATATAAAGGATTCCAAATGACGGCATTATTGAGCAGATATTCCTTGAAGAGCACTTCATGTCGATATTGAGGTTGGTTGGTTTGAAGCTCCCTGTCAATAGGGGAGGGAGATCTTTTCCAATGGTTTGCGTAAAATAGCCTCCCCACCACCGCCACTTATACTTCATCAATTCTCGACCCCATCCGATCAAAAACCAAATCCGCCGCAATCATCGTCTCATCAAGTCCTGCGATTGAAGAATCTTTAAGGCGAGATGACATGCTGTCTGGAGTCAGCTCGTCCAACTCCTCTTCCCCGCCACCATTCGCAGTTCGTGGGTGGAAGCCGGATGTGTCGATTGTGAGCTTGCTGTCCTTCACGGGCGTTGCGCCATCGTTTGCACCGGGGGAGAGAGGCGGAGTAATGACTGGTGGCCTATATTGTTTTGTGCGATGGACCAATGGGGGACCCTGAGTCCGCGCATCGGTGCCGGCTTGCTCAATGCTGACGAAATACTGGAAAAAAGGGAGATGTCAAAAATTAGAAATGATGTTCATCAAGAGGCGCATTGGAAATGTGTATGACATACCTTGACAGTCTTCACCTTCAACTCCAACGTCGCATCCTCATCTGCAACAATGAGAGGATGTGGATGTAGCTGGAGCGCGGACAGCGTCCACATGTGATTGACGCCGCTCTCCAGGCCCATTTGCAACGCGGTAGCCTTATGCGCGCCTGTCGCGACAATCACCACCTCCCGCGCATCCAAGATCGTTTGGATACCCACTGTCATCGACTGGCGCGGCACTTTGGACATATCGTTGTCGAAAAAGCGCGAGTTGGCCAGAATAGTGTCATAGGCGAGTGTCTTGACACGCGTGCGCGAGCGGAGACTGCTACCCGGTTCGTTGAAAGCAATGTGCCCGTCCGCGCCAACGCCACCGAGGAATAGATCTATGCCGCCCACCTCTAGGATTTTAGCTTCATAGTCCGCGCATTCTTTTATCGGGTCGGCGGCATTGCCGTTTAGAATGTTTATGTTTTTTGGCAGGATGTCGACGTGCGAGAAGAAGTGTTTGTACATGAAGCTGTGGTAGCTTTGGGGGTGATCGCGGGGAAGCCCGACATACTCGTCCTGTGGGTAGAAAAGAAATGTTAACGACCATTTTTCCCGCGGTTTCTCTGCCGTTTCTTTCTTGATAGCTGGAGGATATTTGGCATGATAGGTCCTTTCTCCGAGTCCTTCCAGACTACTTTAGGCAACGGCAGCGGATGAGGTTTTATCTACCATGTTGAAAGTGATGACATGTCTGAAGGATATGTCGCCAGCTTTATATCGCTGGACTAGAATACGATAAACGGTCTGTGGGCTACTTCCGGTTGGTAAGCCCAGGACGAAGGGCTTATCTTCTGAGGGAGCGAATTGCTTGATACGGCCTACATGACGAGACAACACATGCACCAGTTAAAAAAGCGCTCTATGGGTCATGGAGTGAGAATGGGATGGAGGAGACGTCAACTGCAACGGGAATGAAGGATAGAGCAATGTATATTCTCTCGGTGTTCCTCACAGCAGACACCCTTTTTCAAAGGATCTGGCAAGGATGGCATATGGAGAGATAAAAAGGGCCAAAAGCAAGAGGGGCAATCGTATGCATGCATAGGACATACTGATGATATAGTCCGCAATGTATTCAGAGACTCTCTGCGGATCTTTTCTAATAATTACCCGCCTTTTGCTGGTATGTTAGCTAAGATATATCTTGGAAGAGTCGTAAGAGCAAAGGGCAGAAGCGCAGGGGTGTTTTCTTACATTATTATGCTTGATGTGGTTGATATGTCAGATATAGAGATAGATGGGTAATAGGTATGAGGATTTGAGTTTCAACAAATCGTCATCCAGATAGTTGGAGTAGAGGAGGAGCAACTGGTAGCAACAAAGGTAGATGATATATTTTAGTACCAGCCAGCAGGAGTGAGTCTATATTCACTCGTTTTAATAATAATAAAGGAGCGAATTAGCAGGAGATTGAAGAACGAGGGAACAAAGCAAACTAGATAGATCCTCGTAATTTCAAAGTTGTCTTAATAACCACTTTTTGCCCTCGCTCAACGCTGCTAGGTGGGCATCATCATCCATCCCGACATCATAACTTTGGGAGAGGTTAACCCTATCAGACCCACGCAACCTAGATGGTGCATTCCTCAAGCACGATTCATTCATAAGCTACTGGCTACTGGACAGAACAGCCAGAGAGGCGCCAAAGGCTCAAAATGACATCCCTCATCAAAAAATCGCATGCATGGCTGTTGCAACAGAAGGAGTAACATTAGGAGGTGACATAGCAAAACCTGTCTCCTCCATCACTAACAGCTATGTCCCCATTTATTTAAAGGAATCCACTGCGCAATCGAGTGATTTTATCATGGATCCCTCTCCGCCATACCGAAGATAATTCACCTTGTGCATGAGATGTTGAGCGATCATTTGCCATGTCAGTTTTTGCGCATTCATTTGCCCATTCTTCTGAAACCAAATGCCTTAACTTTGCCTCCAACTTCGGGCTTCCCGTTGGTTAGAAGAAAATAGGTAAATAAATGGGGGGGGGGGGGGGGGGCCTGCCCCTCCCGGGAAAGGGCAAAAACCCCGTGAAATTTCGGAGTTTTTTTGAATTGGCCCCCAAAGGGCCGCTCCTTTCAGGGGGGTTTGAAATGTAAGGGTGGGGGGGGAAAAAGAAAAAAAAACCAGGGTAATCCCCCTGGCTCCTTGGGATTGGTTCCAAGGCTTTTGGTTTTTTTTCCCTTCCCAAAAAGTCTTAATATTTCCCGGGGGGGAAAAATGGGGGGGACTACGGGGGGGGCATGCCTCTCGGAGATGGTCAGATACCCGGCGAAATCCTGCAGTTTTTAGCATTGGCCCCAACAGGTCCGTCCATCTCAGGCTGGCTTGAATGTAACGGTTGTAGTGGATAATGAATAAAATCAAGGTTATTCAGCCTTGGCCTTGGGGATGGTCTCAGGCTTCTGTTTTTTTGCCCTTCCAAAACGTTCATCAACTTCCCGGGTGATATATGCTGACTCAACCAGCCAGAAGCTTCTCTCTTGTTTTCTTACTGTGCTCCAGAAGTTCATATTTATTAATGGTGAAAAAGGCTCCGGGGTTTCCAAGGTTGGTTCCAAAGGTCAGACAGAGATTTCTCTGCCGTTTCCGGGAAAGCTCAACGGGATGCATCCGTGCTTGGGGATCGGTTCCAAGGTTTAAATGTAGGCAGGGCCGCCGCAGGGCCGCAGGGGGTGCCTGGTTCGCCCCCACAGAGCAGTATTTGTACATGTACTACTCTACTCCGTACAGAGTATATAACTACACATACGGAGTACTGTACTTAGTACTACTGCACATACATACCACAGCGTAGTAGTTTGCCCTATGGAATGGATCTGGGGAGCTGAACCCTTCGTGGGGGTGCAACGATTATGCAAGTTCGATCGGCACCTCAAGATACTGACTGACTTGGATTAAGTTCCCAAGACTCTAGCTGTCGTTGTGGCTTCTCGGATAGGGGAATTATTCGGGCGGCATATTTACGCCGTAGCTCTCCCCCCCTCCCTCCG
The DNA here is from genome assembly GCF_000003855.2 of Blastomyces gilchristii SLH14081. Lineage (NCBI taxonomy): Eukaryota > Fungi > Ascomycota > Eurotiomycetes > Onygenales > Ajellomycetaceae > Blastomyces > Blastomyces gilchristii. The sequence continues at coordinate 480,334 of NW_003101666.1, forward strand.
GTGTGTGTGTGATAGAATAATCGCTGTCCCGAGGTCCGTAGTTAGGCGCTGGCGGCTTCTCAATTTCTCTGGGCGCGGCTACTCCCCCCAACCCGGTACGCACGCGTTAAGCGTCCTCCCCTTCTCCCCTAAGATGTTCCTCCGCAACCGGCGATTCGGCGAACAGCTCCATCCAACTGGAAGCGCTAAATATTACGTGCTTCCTCCCGCTCGCTTGAGAATCGAGATCAGGCTTGTTCCCAGGCTTTGGTTGACTAAGCCACGGATGGAATTAGCTGAGGCTCTCCAAGACCTGCTTAAGCCCGATCGGTCACGGCAAGCTCTGGATTAGACCCCGTCCGCGCCACCACGCTGCGCTGCCAACTGCTACTCAACTGAACTGTGCTGCGACTCAGCGCCGATGACTGTGACCGTAACAGCAGCTTTTTTTTTCATAACCTCTGGTTCTCTCCGCCGTTGCTTCTCGACTAACGCGACTGAGCTGTCATCTGCTGGTGTTAGCTGACCCCGTCCTGAACCCAGCCGCCCGATTCGTATCGGCATCGCGACCAGCTCGCTGTTGCTCGGCAAAAATACTCGACCGTCACGTCACGGGTGTACCCTCAAACCTCCGCGAGCTCGTAACGTGTTGCCGGGCGATTAACCGGTTATTCTTACTGAGTTGGGCTTTGTTAGGGGGAGAGGAAGGGTGTTAGCAAGATATCGTGGGCTCCGTGCGTTGCCCATGGATTCCGTGGACGCCTTGGATACCGAGCTCTCCCCCGAGTGGGAGAGCTTCGACAGGTAAGGCAATGTGTTTCTGTCGCTGGTGCCCCCCCACATGTTTCTTCTGCCTTTCTCATAGCACAATAGCCCTCCACCCTGCTGTATGCAAAACGATTGATTGATTGATTGATTGTTGCTTGATGTATGTAGATATCATGCATACATGATGGAGCTCAGGGAGAGCTATGCCTACCCTCCTGCCCTTCCCACATGTAACCCTTGCAATTCAACGGGGAGACCTGTTAGGGTAAAATCTCACTCTGCCCATAGCTCATCTGCAACCCGTCTGACGTTTTTTCTTTTTTTTTTTTCGGTTTCTGCCCCTGAACATCCTCTCTAATTTTAACTCTCTGTTACGGTGCATCATACCTTGAAATGAAGACAACGTGCTTGAACTAACGGGATACTTCGCTACAATGCGTTACTTCGATTATAGGCAGATGGGCCAGCTCTTTCTCATGGGCTTCGATGGAACTGGTGTCAATTCGGAAATACGCACGTTGATAGAGGACTATCATCTAGGCTCTATCATATTGACCGCTAAGAACCTGAAATGTGTAGACCCTTTTCCCTTCCATTTTTCTTTATTTTCAACTACCATTTCTATTCTTCCATTGCCATGCACTTGACTCTTCCTCCCATCTTGATCTCGACTTGCGTGTGGGGAGGAGATCAACGTAGTTGGTCGCCGTCTTCCCCATCCACTTAGAGTTGGAGGAAGCTTGCAAAAACTTCACATAATTTAAACGACATCAGAGGCTGATGTGTCAATATAGCGGCGGAAGAAACCACCAAGCTCGTCTATGAACTTCAATCCATCGCCCGGAATGCTGGCCATCCGGTCCCCTTGATGATCTGTCTCGACCAGGAAAATGGTGGCGTTAACAGTCTATTCGATGAGATATATATACGCCAATTCCCCAGCTCCATGGGGATGGCCGCGACAGGTTCGAAATCCCTAGTTAGAGAAGTCTCAAAGGCCACTGCCCAAGAACTGAGCGCCGTTGGCGTCAACTGGATCCTGGGCCCTGTACTAGATGCATTAACGAACGCTAGAAACCAGCCCCTTGGCGTCCGAAGCGTGGGGGATGATCCACAAGAGGTGTCTGCGTATGGCATCGAGTTTATGAAGGGCTATCAAGATGCAGGCTTGGTGACTTGTGGCAAGCATTTCCCCTCATATGGTAATCTAGACTATATGGGTTCCCAGTCTGATGTTCCCATCATCACCGATACGATCGAGCAACTTAGTGTGAGCGCACTGGTTCCTTATCGGAATGCAATAACGCATGGCATAGATTCAATGATGGTAGGAGGATGTTCCATGACAGCAGGTGGAATGACTGTCATGCACGCTTGTTTATCGGAACAGGTCGTTGACGAACTCTTGCGGAAAGACCTAAAATTCGAGGGTGTGGTCGTTTCAGAATGCCTTGAGATGGGAGCACTCAGTCACAACATAGGTGTTGGCGGTGGCACGGTGATGGCCATGAAAGCTGGCTGTGACCTAATCCTGCTCTGTCGAACCTTCTCCGTGCAGCAGGAAGCAATTAATGGATTGAAGCTGGGAGTAGAAAACGGCATCATTAGTAAAAGCCGCATACGTGAGTCACTACGAAGAGTTCTAGATATGAAATCGAGATGCACTTCGTGGGAAAAGGCTTTGAATCCACAAGGACTTAGCCTTTTATCGAAAATGCAGCCGTCCCATACCAGCCTATCGACCAAAGCGTATAGCAGCTCGCTCACCGTTGTTAGAGACAAGCACAATTATCTTCCCTTAAGTAGCATTCTCGAACCAGACGAAGAACTTCTGCTCCTCACACCACTGATAAAGCCTCTACCAGCATCAGCAATGCTACTGTCAGTGGCTACTGAATCGGGTCGTGCAGGTTTATCAGCGGATGCCGCTTCGTGGGAGCGCAGTGCGTCTGTTATGAGCGGCGAGAGTGTTTTCAAAGAGTTTGGACGATCATTATCTCGACAAAGGAACGGGCGTGTTTTGCATACCTCCTACACAGCCAACGGCGTCCGACCGGTCCACGAAAATTTAATCAATCGCGCGAGCGCTGTCATTATTGTTACCGCTGACGCCAACAGAAATTTGTACCAAATGGGATTCACGAAGCACGTTTCACTAATGTGCAATTCCCAATTTTCTCCTAACGGCGAGCGTCGCGCGAAACCCGTAATCGTTGTAGCTGTCAGCTCACCATATGATTTCGCCACGGATCTATCAATAGGGACATATATCTGCACCTATGATTTTACTGAAACAGCATTACAGGCCCTAGTAAAGATCCTTTACGGAGAACTGAATCCCACCGGCTCGCTCCCTGGCTCACTCAGCCGCAACCAGAGACTCCAACAATCAAGGCAACACTGGTTAGTGGAGAACTGGAATGAGGATCGGGATGCACATGCCTTGGATACTCTCCTAGATATTGTCCGAGAAGGTAGTGCCCAGGGCCAAAGATCTGAACTTGCCAGCGTCACCTCCACCACCTTCCTTCTTCGCAATAGTGACGTGGAAGAGTCACACTTCGTCGTTAGAAATAGCAGTACACAAGCACTCTATGGATTCTGCTCAACATATTACTTCAAATCCACAGGAACGGGCGCTGTCGGCGCAATCATTGTCGACCCTTCTCGCCGAAGAATGTCCATCGGCCATTCACTTCATAACCGCGCAATTCGGACACTGGTTCAACGTCCAGGTATCCGTAGCTTCCAGCTTGGCTCCCGTTTGCCAGGCATTTATCTCGGAATCCCTAAGGGAAATCCCACAGAGCGCAAGAAGCTTCGGTCGTGGTTTGTTAATCTGGGATGGAACACGGCCCTATCGCGTTCCGTATGCAGCATGGTCTTACGAAATCTCGAAAACTGGTCGCCGCCAGAAGGACTGACGAAAGTTTTGCAGAGCTCAGAGGTTGATTACGATCTTGTTTATGGGTGGGAATACGCGGACTCTGTTCTTGATCATGTTAAAACTACATCGCGCGTGGGGGTCATGGAGATATATAAAAGGGGACTGGGCGGTGCGCCCGGTAGTGGTATTATTCGCGCTAAACGCCGCGATGATGGGACTATACTAGGCACTGTGGTAGTGTATAATTCCTCGTCCGCGCTAGCGGAATCTATGCCTGCGCTTAAGGACACGCGCACAGTTGCGGGGGGGATTTCTTGCCCGGTGATCTCTCCCTCCGTAGGGGAGTATGCCACGCTTGTGCAGGGATTGATCTTGTTGGGAATCAAGCAAATTCGGAAGCAGGGGGCTAGTGCAGCTATATTAGATTGTGTACGTGCAACTACCCTTCTCTTTCTCTTCCTCCTGCTCCCTCATCTTCGTCTCCATTTGTTATACACCCCGACTACCCCATGCAAGGTAGCACCACGTGGAGATCCGGTGCTAGCCCCTTACGGGCTACGGGCTGGTTTAAATGTGAAGAAAAGAAAAGACACATTATTGTCCCGAAAATTTAGTACCAGGCTAACGAAACTCTTCTTCATACAACAATAGGTCGATGCTGACGGAAACTATGACAGTCTCTCTTCCATGGGGTTTTCCGTTCTGCATAGTTTCGAGGAAGTCACTTGCGATGCCTCCACCTGGAATATCATGGTTACTTCATGAAATTCATGAACTGCATGACATGACGAGTTTTATCTTCACGACACTGGTTCGATCCTCTTGATGCCTGATTTGGGCTCATCGTAATGACCTCTGGACCACAATTTCAATCGTCTTCTTCTTGTCCCTCTTCTTCATTTTTCATTTTGTATTTTCCTTTCTTTACTTCTCCCGTCCCTTTGACTGCTGAAAATTTGATTTTTCCAAGAATTTTCACGGCTGTATCGATATTATACATTAACGCATGGTCCCATGGCCTTAGCTTCACTAGCCCTTCTCACTCAGTAGAGTGGAGTAGAGCAGAGCAGGGCAGACACTATCCCATCATGACTTTGTGCAGCAAAACTCTTCGCCCTGCGAGATGAGATGCTATTCAGTATCAAATCCAGTAGCATTTTTCAGGATAATGGACATATCCTTTGTTTCATCTTTTGTCTATAACCCTCTCAATACCCTGGGATATTTCACTTTAATTCGGCCCCTTAGCCCTTGTCACTTATCACTTATTGTTCCCAGTACATTAATTCTGTCTTAGTGCTTTCTCTTCCTACCAGTTTCTCAGGGGTGAATATTACTTTGTTTCTCCCTTGTCTTCACTCTTGTTAGCTCCCACGTCATCACCGCACCCTGATTTTCCATTGTTCAACATGGCCACATCTCTCGTTATTGTTTTATTTCAAAGGGTTTCAAGGGTTCCCTTCTGTGTTATATAGAGGGACTTTGGGGTTAGCATCTAGGATTTTCTTTTTCTTTTTGTTTTTTGCTTTTTTTCTTAAAATACTTTTTCTTCTTTTTCCCTTTATTTTCATATACTGTATATACCCTGTTGAGATTGGCTTTACAAGAATCATATATATTGATTTGCAATGTTTGTTTCTGTGTGTCGGTAAAGGCGGCAATGAATATGACTTTCAAAATACATATATAACTATATTTGTATTATTACACTCATAAGTTTACACCATGTCTCCAGAGATACACAATTACCAAAAAAAATTAACAAATTTATATTATCAATTTCCTATATGCTTAGAGCATGTACGGGTAGTATTGTCCAATGATGTTACATACACGCTTGTTGGATTACGTTAGTTAACTTAGTTGCTTAATCAGCATCCCGACCTCATCCAGTTCAGGCAACTCTGACAACAGCGTTTGACACGAAAGCTTGACTCTTAACGGTATGGCGGACGGAGTTGAAAGCGAAGTCCAGCGCGCATTTATTGTTGGCTATGCTACATGAGGCGTCGTTCTGACGTGTCTTCGGGTCGCCTCAAAAGACACTTCCTTCATCAGCAGCGTTACTACATCCAATGACCCGCGCCGAAGAAATAATAGGTTCCATCGCTGCTGGCGGCCGCCGGCTATCCCATCCCATCCCTGCGAACACAACATGGGTCCTCAAACCGAGCTACGATCTCCCGACGATTTGAACATGGATGGAAAACCCTGTTAGCGTCCACTTCCATGGACGTCATCTAGTAAAATTGGGGTCAATTGGGCGCAGTTGAACCACTAAAAATTTACCGGCGGCTACCCCACGATCAAGATTGCTGCCGCTCTGACTACGTGGTACTTGTCCTTTATTGTGTCTGCCGTCCAGATGGGTGGGAAATACGCGTTGTCAATGTCTGACTCACCGCTGCCTGGAACGGGTTTATTGGCTGTTCATGCCTATATGCGTTTCGGGAGGGTAGATGGATGCCAACTTAAAACCACTTTCATCGTTGTACCGACCAAATTCTCAACTATCTCATTGACGCTGCACGAGGGGATAAGATAAATTTGAAACATGTTCGGAAGGAAAATAGGGAAACCAAAAGCAGCCATGCTTTTCCCCAGAGGCTGGGAATCATATTTCAGGAGCCCACTATCTATTAGTTACCCGTCAATGGTAACCTTTGTCATCGGTGCAAATATTTTTTACAAAGCACTCGCTCCTATCTACCGAAGAAGGGAAGCCTTTTGTGCTTTGCTTCACACATCATCCGATAAGCCTACCATATGCAACGAATCTTTCCATAGCCTTGCTTCATTTTCAGGACTGTATGTGTAGCTCATAGCTGTTGCACTCCACGAATCCATATCATCCTCCCGGGCATCGCTTCGGAACAATCAGACAGGTATCTCCCACCCCTACCCTCCCATTCCTTACCAGTCGCAGCCCAAATGGAGGTAGCAGCACCTTGCTCCAGGCTTTTGAAGATTTTGATCAAACCTTGGTTCTGATACAAATTTTGCAGGTACTCTGCAGGAAGGTGTCGTCCCAGCCCAGTGGCGATCCCACCCGGATGAACGTTCGTTGCATGCAGCCCCAGCGATCCGAAACAACGTTCAATTTCATTGGCCATGTATATGTTCGCCGTTTTGGATTGCGCGTATGCGAGGGACGGGTTGTAATCCCCTTTCTGATAGTGCCAGTTGTTGGAAGGGTCGATACCGCCTAGCCTGTGTCCCGAAGATGCCAAGCTGACCACGCGAGACTGGAATTCTGGGCTAGTTCCAGCTAGTATCGCAGATTTCAACAATTGAAAGAGGAAATGAGACAAGTGGTTGGTAGCGAATTGAGATTCGTAGCTGTCAACCGTGAGTTTGGAGATCTGGCACCGCCATGATGCCGGCGTCGTTGATAAGAATGTTCACCCTGTCTGTCTTTGCCAGGATCGACTTTGGTGCATTGCGGACTCTCTCCAATGAGGCCTGGTCCATCACGACTAGCTGCATTGTATCGGGGTTATATCGGGGTTAAAATATATCACCGAGAGCCGTTTTCTCTTTGCCCAAATCTCTTGTAGGGAGGTAGAGAGTTGCTCCTGTTGCTGCCATTGCACGAACGGTTTCAACACCAAGGCCAGACGAAACACCCGTGATTACAACTACCTTTCTATCAAGCCTGCCTGCCATGTTTTCATCTTCAACGATTTGTAGGGCCGTTGGGCGTGAGTCGCCAACTCCTTGAGGGTTCGCATGAACTGCGGCATATCGAGACATTGTGTAGAGAAATAGTTGCGAGGGGATCTGAATCAGATAAATTGTTCATAGATGGACTGGTCAATGAATTCCTTCAAGACGGAATCGAAGCCTTTGATCCTGCCAAATGACTTTAGGCTGCAATCAACCCTCACTCACCATGTCATTTTTATTAGTGTCCGGTACTAATGCCGGATAGAGATAACTTTTGGCCTCCCCTGGAGATATCATGGATCGTTCATGACTACTTAATGATAGTTGCTTTTATAAGTCCCGCGCGGCCATTGCCCTGCTTGACCAGGACGCATCACTTACAGTCTCTCGACTGCCGACAGTGGCTCCAGTATCCTGGGGCATACAAGATCTCGGTGTTCGCGCGCGAGTCAGTGGAATGAGCAAACAGGAACGCTATCTAATGAGGTCTTTCGGGCTCCGCTGGACGGTCGCGTCGACATTGGAAATGCGCCAAGGAGCCAACGTCGGCGATAGCGAACAGGCAGATACTCTTATAACCGCTCGGGCCAGTTAGCTCCCGCCAATATGAAACTCACAGCCTTCGTCACTTATTCCGATAAGCTCGATGAAGACGGAGCTAATTGCTGCATGTCTGGTTGGCAGCGTACGGACGTCCGCAGAACTAAACGGCGGATCTCAGTTCTAGCAAGCTAATAAGTAATTCCGGTTTCGGTCAGTTGCCAATGGTAGCGCACCCATACCTCTGAAGTGCCAACTGAGGATCCAGAAATCTTTCCGCGCCAGCAGGCGCACTTAAGAGCGTGTATGATATCTCCGCTTCCTCGTGTCCTCCCGTTAGTTTGAAAAGCGAATTTTCTTTCCTTTTTTGCGTCACTCACCATGTGACTCTCATTTCCGCATAAAATCGATTAAAGCTTCCTGTGAGAAGGGGAAAGACTCTCAAAGCTCAGCTTAATCGATATATTTAACATTGTTGAACGATGATGTCAAAGTGGTTGCCAGCTGAAAATGTCCTCTCTGGTTGGATAGAAAGTGATTTGACCTTCCTGTATCGAGGAGCAACAAACCACCAGTCAACAACTTCTCCCAGTATTTGCTACGAGTTACTCTGGTAAATTGGGAGCTCGTAAAATGACTTTTTCTAACAATCAAGCCCTCGTCACCTTGTTCGAGAAGGGATCAATCGTCCAATATTCACTGCCAGCCTGTCCAGCTGGCGGCTAACGCAATGTCTGACGCGAACGATGATCTGACTCGGGTCTGCAGCCAGATTGGTTAGTTAGACAGACAAAATCAACCGAGCTGTTGGGCGATGAAAGTTTAGGTAAGGGTTACTTAGTCCTTCTCGTCGAGGCCGTGATTGCAGGGTAGCCTTGATAACATACCCCTGAGACTCGCTGAGGAAACGAGGCTTTGATCTGGAAATAGTCATGAATGGCCGCCAATATTTCGGCAATGTCGAAGCGGGTGCCATGATCTCTTTTACCTTTTTTGGTCCTCCTCTCTTCACCTTTTGTCTTCAGACTGTTGTTGGATGCAAGTTCCAAAAACCCGATAACACGTGAATCTGACACCCTGGCTTGACAATCAGGGGAGAGAATTGTGACAGCGCAAGAGCACTCAGACAGCACGGGCTCTAGCGATTCACGAGAAGGTTGTTTGTAAAGGCGGAATGGAATTTGTGAGGAGACATTTTTTGACAGGCTGGGAACCAGCAGTGCTTGCTTCCCCTCTCTTTCTCTTCTCATGCCAGGCAGACTGCAATGACAAACATTAATATCAGCTTTGACGCGTGTTGAGAATTATGCCTGTAAGCGCATCTCTGTGAACGGCAATGGAGGGAACATGCTGGGGTACCTGTCTTTCCCCGCGGACACGACTAGCCAGACCGACCCCTGTTCTGTTTTGTTCTGGATCGCCACATGGGCACACGGTTCTCAAGACTTGCAGACAGCTGACCTTCCGTAAAATTTACTCGTGCTGGAGCCTGGATATGCTATCCACTCTCGGTTATTGAAGGCAACACCAAGCGCGGAATTATACGATGATGAACTTCTGGACATCGGTAACGTGCCTGATTTTGTTAGAAGAGGGCAGCTCGCAAGGAAGAAGCGGACTATTAAGTGCAGGGATAGATGCCAAGGGGATGAGAAGAGAACTAACTTCTAGGCAGCGTACTGAACATGGTAATTCTAGCATCTTGCCCTGGTGAAGATCAGGAAAATATGCAGAGAAATGACCTGATGTTCAAACCAACAAGAAGGTACGACAACCCCGTGTCGCTTCACGCCTCATGCGGGGAGATTCCGGTCAGGTTGCGTTTACACAATGCAAACTAGTCTTGCATTCGGAAGAACAGCCTATCAAATACAATTACTGCTAGGGCGCCTACGCTACCTTTCCGCTTCCTCTCGCGATGCTATTGGTGTCAGTGAAGCTCTCCCGGTGTTATTCTCTAAAAAAAAGAACTAATGTAATGTAATCAACCACCCAACGCCCGCGGCCCGTGTACACCCAACGCCCGCCCAATCTTCATTTTTTCATCCATCTTCAAACACCCACAACATGCATCATGAAGCAGTTATATAAGCAGTAATTGATGATTTTGAATGCACAATTGATCCCTAATTACACTGAGGCTGCTAAAAAATATGAAATCAGTTAATATATATTATCACAGCAGTATAGAGATGTTCAAATATCAAGAAAGAAAGCAAGCTTTATTCACTGTAAAAATCTCACAGATTTATAAGAAGAACAGCTTCTTTTTCATATCAATTAATTAATAGATCATAGTTATCTTATACATCTCAAATCCTTTATAATCTCATTATTGAGATTCTAAAAGCATCTATTAAAATTAACTAAATATCACAATTTCACTAGTACTATAAAAATATAATCAAGTTACTCTATCTTTGAAATATCAATTAAAAATACAAGATTGTAAATAATTTAATATATTTTAAGTATTATTTTAATCTTATAATAGATTTCTTTCTTCTACTGATTTTTTACTTCTTACTAATTAATTTATAGCTATAGATAAAAATCACTTAATATAATATTAAATCTATAAATATTTATAACTTTAATAAGAAAGAATTTCTATTAAAACTTATTCATACTCTTAAATATATTATATTAATTACTTCATTTAAATCAGATTATATAATAGATATTAGTTAGAATAATAGTCAAGAATTTATAATACTATTTATTTTAATTTATATAGATAAAACTTCACTCTCATCTACTCTTATATATTAAGAAGAATTAAGAGATATATAAGATACTTAACTGAAGAATTTTAATAATAAAAAGAATTAAATTTACTTTATTACTTTAGTAAATAAATAAAGTAATAATAAATATAAATTAATATAATTAAAGAAGATCTTTAAATCTCTTATAAAAAAAAATATAAATATAAACTTTTTATATTAAATAGTTACTTCTTTTATATTAATATAATATTTATTAATTATATAGATTATTATTAAATTTTATTTACTATCTTTTCTTCTTATTCTACACACTGATTACAGTTACTAGATATTGAAATATTTAAATTATTAAGTAAATTATACTTTAATTTACTGAATAAATAAATAAGAACTGAAATAAGATTTATATACACTATAAAGAGATCTTTTTAATAACTATTTAATACTATATAAAAGAAAGTAGTTATATTTTTAAATATTATATTTATATTTACTACTACTAATCTATATTTATTTAATTTAGAAAATAAGTTCTTAAAAAACTTGTAATGTAATCTTATATTCTCTTAGATATATAATATTAATTAAGAATCTCTACTTCTATTATTAATATATAGAAATTAATAAAGTAAGTTAAATAGTAATAATATTAAATATCTAGTAATTTCAATCAGATAATCTATATAGAGAAAAATCTTACTCTTGAAAAAAAGATTCTTCTAATAGAGAATAGATAGCTACAGTAAGCTCTTAATTAAAAGAGAAGATATTATAAGTATAATAAAGTAATAAGATTATTAAATTCTTTAAATTTATTATTAATACAGTTCTTTTTACTAGTAAAGATATAAATTATATATAAGAAAATAATCACTTCTGAAGCTATTAAAAAGAATAAATAGACTTATAAGAAGAATACTAAGTTATAATATACTATTTTTAAGAAACAGAAGAAGATAGATATTATAAAGAAGAGAATAAAGTAAGAAATAACTTATTAGATAATAAAGTAATAAAAAGATATAAATAAAACTATAAGAGTTACTTAACAGTAGATTGAAAAGAAGCTTAAAGATATAAGAAAGACTTAAGAGTAAAAAGAGAAAAAAGAATAAGCTACTATACAATAGTAATTATAATTAAATTAGAAAAAAATTAAAGAATTTAAAAATCATCTTTCTAATCAGAAAAGTAGATTCTTAATTTTATAAAAAGTAACTAAATTATGTTTTCAGAGCCCTGTCAGAGTGCTTATGAATTCACTGTCAGAGAAATCTAATAATATTATAATCTCTACTGATTTAATAACTACTTACTCACTAAATCTGTCTTTATTCAAGATTTCATATTCTGAGTAAGTTATTAAGTCTAATAAATATCTACAGAATTAGCTGTATATTTTTATATGTAATTTTCTATATATATTTTCATTATATAATATATCACCTTAAAATCTAATTGCATTGTTGAGATATTGATGAAAATATTTCATTATTGTGATAGCAAAATGGCGGGCGTTGGGTGTAAGCGGGCGTTGGGTGTAAGCGGGCGTTGGGTGGTTGATCACGTTACCTCATAGACAGTAGATTTCAAACCCTTCACCATAGCGCGAAGCCACAGGAACATCACAACTTCCAATACCATACCGCTTGAATCGTTAGGACGAACATAAACGAACGTTCCAAGGAATAGAAAGTCCACAGAGCCCAAAATAACGACAGGAAAAACCTCAGCGCTTCCAACTTCCCGCGCTTTGTGAAATCTGAGCGTATCCTAGAGCGTGAAGTTGAGAAAATTTACTCAACTTGGAATACCAACATGAATGGATTTGATAAAATGAGATTTTCTCGACTCCCCTCTGATCCGCCAACATGTCCCTGCATTTGTTTTCCATGCAGTGGAATCTAGTCGTCATGGCGCTACGTTCACAGGATCGAAGATTCACATGTAATGTAGTGCAAATTCACTTGGCCCGTGTACGCATCAACACACCGCTTTTCATTTATCATGAACCCCGTGTCGTCTCAAGGCGATGGTATGGTATGCTCCGACACCCGGCGCAAACCTGTGTATCCTCCCTCCAACGTTTCCGTACCGACTACCCCGGAAAAAAGACCAGTACAGTACCCACCCGCGTTTAAACCTTAGCTACGATCCTTCCATATCGTTCCTCGTCAACGAGTATTCTGTATAGATATTTGCTGGCGCTTGAGCTACGTAACCAGAACGGGGCAATTATTTGCAGAGGTATATGTCGAGCACCAAAATTAGGGAATCCCAACTTTTTTTTTTTTTTAAAAATGTTGATATTAAATTGCAATATTATTGAGTTTATTTGTATACCATGGTAAAATGTTAAACATCATACACTAGAAGTACCCCGGGTTGTTGAGCTGCACGCAACCAGGGTATGAGTTCATCATCATTGTACCGCTTCCGATTACCAGGAGAGCCTAGTTATTTATTTAAGAACCTAGGTTACTGAAAACAATTGATATTAGTTAACAGCAGTTAAAAGTTGTTGTTTACATTAAAGGCATGGACACCGCAAGCAGTATAAGATTTGTCAAAATACAAGCACTGATTCAATATCAGCTTTCAGTTCTCTCTTTCATCTTTTCCATTTCCATTTTCATAGAATACTTTCAATCAGGGTAATTGTAAAAAGATGGAAAGTTTTGAAGTTAAATTAGCTGTGACAGACTAAGATTCTTCCTATCAGCGAACTAGAATGCTGGGTACAGTACAGAGTAACTAGTTATCATTGTTGTTGAGAAAGTCACTAAACAAAGGAACTAATTGCTTTTTTACACAATGGCCGGAACATCTTTGAACCTCCTCTTATCTACACAAGTAAGAAACTTTCCAACGTCAGGAGAAGGGCTAGCCCGTTTTATCTCCTAGAAGATGCACGGCCAAGCTCTTTCCGACGGGAAATGGACAACCGAGTGAGTTTCCCGAGGGGAATGAAAGTAAGTTTGTAGTTTATACTTCAAGTGGCCGGTTGACCTCATGCTGTACTGTACAGTGTAGAGAGAGGAGAGCACAAGTGAGTTGGGGGATGAGTGATATATTACGCCCGAACAAAATTTCAGCTTGCACCCCTGAGAACAACAAAGACACCAATAATGGTCGGTCAAGGATCGAAATGAGAAAGCAGAACTCAACATCTCCGGAGAAGTCCATCTTTCTTCCTCCATAATATCAGCATGAATTTGCCTCCTTCGGTTGGGTGTGTGCTCGTATTTGTACAGTAACTACATGGTTCATTTTGGGTTTAGCCCTTGCACAGGACAGGACATCGTAAAACAAACCTAATTTCCCCGTGTTAACTTGAGCCTGTGAATCGTGATTGATCTCCAGGTCCACCCGCCTCCCTAAGCATGAGGTTCCCCGTCATTGATCAAGCCACCCTTTTTGTTCTCGAACAATCGGAGCTGTCAGCGATCGAAATTGAGGAAAAATGGAAAACCTCGTCGGTCGTTGGAGTTATATCAGCTTACCCCCCGCGGGTGCCGAACATAACCGCACCCTTGAACAGCAATAAATAATCATGTCAAGATAGCTAATTTGGCAGGTTTTGCCTTTCCTACTTTATTTTTAGTTTTGGGGTTAGAACGACGTATGGAAACGGGTGAGAAGATTCCATTGTGCAAAGAAAAAGAAAAGAAAAACAGCACCCGCAGCCACATGTCACACAACACATGTAGTTAACTTATATAGTACTACTTGTATCTGGACGATCAGAAAATAGGAGAGGGGTTATTCAACGGTCACTTGACCTGATTCGTTGCTTAGACCCATGGGAATGTATACATTCCGGTCGAAGGGAAAAAATACTTCGCCTATCGTGGGGATCACCACGAAAGCAGCGAATCCTCAAAATTGGGGTGATGAAGGAAAAAATAAAACCAAAAGGAAATAAGTTAACTGGTCGATTATCAAAAAAGGAAAGGCTGAAAAGGAAAGAAATAATTCATGCATGTTAGGTCCCAAATTTGTTTTTTTGCCTGGTCCTTTCATTTCATTAAGAGGTCCTCTCCACCGTTGATTGCTGCATAATTGCCCTTCACGGCATGTGCTCAGGGTCCAAGACAAGGACAAAAGAGGAGTTTCCACTATGTTGCTCCAATTAGAAGGATTGCATCTCCAACCCCCGGCTGGTCAGTTTTACCTGATTTTAGCGAGATAAAACAGCGTCGGACTCGGCCTGACTCTTGTTTCTTTTTGTCCGTCCGATTTTTGCTTCTCCATTGCTTCTTTCGCATTCGTTCTGTTTTTAACCTTTAGCAACGAGAAAGTATTCCTCGCTTAACAAAAGAGTCCATGCACTCGTGATGGAAACTTTCCCCATCGGTCTTCGTCTTCGTGATGTGAACGCACATCCTATTTTTCCCTGACCTCCCGTCGGGCATCAACAGCATGCATGCATCTCTCGTTCTTTAGTCTTGGGACTTTCCAAGGAACTAGTCAGTAAACCTGTCGTTCCGACTAGTATCGGGTGATTTTTCCATTAGCGTTTGTGGAGATGAACTTCATCCTTCATAGGAAGGGGTGGGTGGGCAAGAACAAAAAAAAAAAAGTTTAATAAGCGTCCTGAATCAATGTCCTCCGCATATCTTTGGGTGTGCACTGTATTCGAGTTATCAGCGTTCCTCATTGCTTCCCTCCAAGAATTTGGATTGATAAAAAGCGAAGAAATGGTATCGGACCTTTTTGCTGGGTATCTGTTAGGGATTCTCGCAGCTGATGCTGGCCCTTGAGCTTTCCCATTGGAATTTCACCGCGCGAATTCTATTATTCCGCTTATTGGGTGGAGACTGTGGAGGTTGCCCCATCTCTCCAATTTGGTGCAGCTCCTGAGTCCTGACAGACAGGAGGACGAGGCGAAGTGGGTTCATCGAGGGAGGGAGTGAGTGAGGGGCGGGGATTGCCGACTATAAGCAACCAATAGGAGTAGGGACAGGTATGCTGTACCTTTCGAGCAGAGCTTATTATTTGTTAGCTCTGCGTGACATATTTTGATACATCATCGAAATCATGAAGAGCAGGACGCCGTTGGCATTAAAGAAACTGGCAGGCGCTGGAATTCTTGTGCCTGTCTGGGCGGAAAACGGCCACTAATGAATATTAGGCAGACTGGGAGAACAATAGGCATTATCTATGGCAAAACAAAAGCATTTTCTGGGGTGTAGAGATTTGAGCGCAGGGCAAGCAAGCCTATAGTATAGATGATATAATCTCATCTCGAAGCAAACGGCCGTACAGACAAGCATTGTGCATCTTATAAGCTCAAGAGTGACGCCGATGCCTTTGCAAATTGCAAGGAGCGGACGAGCCCGGACTTGGCGCCCAGCCAGGTTGAGATAGGGAGAAGTTAGCGAGTCTAACCCATCTCCGGGGCTTAGCGTAGTCGAGACAGCAGAGATACATTGCAAGAAGAAGCACAACATGGGGTCCGCCTAATGCAGGATGTAGAGCTCATGATTCAAGAAGCCAGCTTATCACGGGGTATTATTATTGTTATCACTTTTGGTCGATGCTGACAGAATCTTGACCGATTTAAAGCAATCTATTTTTGGCCATTCTCGTACATACGCAGTAATGTTTATCTTGGTTCAGGCCACATATTTTTGACTTTCGGCTCCTGGTTTCCTGGTTCGAAATGGCGCGCGTTGTTTTTCTTTTTCTCATTTCTTGCATCAGAGTTACTGCAGACGCCAACTTGGTCTTTCAGTAAGCTAGTCGCCACAAACTGCCGGAGAAATGGGCGATGGGCGCGGGAAGGGTCCACCAAACCTCGGGGCAGCCACGAGCTAAGCCTGAATGAAGTCGTCTTCATTCAACCCGTCTTTTTTTGCAAGGGCGATACAGCACAAATACCAGAGCAAAGTACAAGTACGGAGTAGTTACTCCGTAGTTACCGCTAAACGGATATGGGGGTATCCATCCCACCTGACTTTGGGCCCCTATCCTGAGCCGCAACAACTGGATGCTTTGATGAGGACGAATCATGAAATGTTGTTCCAAACATCGCGTCCATGGGTCCTTCGCATATGATTCCAGGAAGCAAGTAATCCGGGGATAATGAGAGTAATTTGTCGGGGTGTTTAAATCGTGCGGTCTTAGTGGGGTCCGTTAAGCCGTTTTAAGTGGTGCCAATCTGCCCCGGCGGTCGTAGGCTGTCAGCAAGCACTGGCTAGGATGAGACACATGGATGTCGCCATCAAGCATCGATTTGAATATCTGGTATCGAGATATCAGGCAATACACCGTAACAGCCGGGCGGAAAGATCATGACCTCCCTACGCAGTACAAAACTGCATGCATCCGTAAACACAGTTCCCCCCCACTGTTTGATCTGCGGAGTGTCAACTGGGCTTTTCGCTTCGGTTGGAGGAGGCCGGAGCTTACATGCCTGGAAACTTCTCAACTGCCTCTAGCTGGATGGGCGGCGGAGCTAGCTGCTGCTGTGTATCAGGCTTCGTATCGCACTAAAGAGGCGCGCCTAGAGAGTGTGAGGTGAGGAGGGAGGGGCAAATACCTCCATATCCGTCGGATTTAATTCTTCTTCTTCTTCTTCTTATTATTATTATTGATTGGCACTTTCTGTTTCCTCTCTCTTCTTCCTAGTGTTGTTTGCTTCGCTATCTTCCCTCGGGGTCTTCTTCTGTATAAAACATCAGCGTTAACCAATGGCTCAGGACGAGGTCAAAATCAGAAGAGCGACAGACCAAAGTCAATAATAATAATTATTGCATAACAGGTCTTCCCAGTCGTCAATTTAACTCCAGACTTACGCAGACTTACGCAGCGTATTCCTGTTTTCCCGGTGCTTGGATCCGCCGAGTTGGTCGGACACCCCCCGCGCTTTTTTTTTTTTTTTTTTCCCCACGCCGCCCACGCCGCCCACCAGCAAAGGAGCGATTCCCCCCAGCGATTTCCCCCAGCGATTTCCCCAGCGCATCCCCACATACAAACCAAAACCACAAACCTCATCACATCACCTTAAACCAACCAACCGCCTCACCCCAACCCTCTCACCTCGCCATTATTATTAATTATTATTGCTTCGTTTCTCCCGCAGCATTCTCCTCACCTCTTTCCCCCCCCACACCCCCCTTACTACCGACACTCCTCGACCCTCCTCGACTCTCAGAGGAGAATTATCAAGTTGTCAAGTTGCTTGACAAGACTCGGGTTCTTGGAGACGACGCTCCCCCTGGCAAGAGGAAGAAATATCTTCGTTCCGCGCCTCTAGGCCGCTTCAAAACTTTGCTCGTCCTCTCCGACTCGCTCCACTCTCGCTTTCGCTTGGGTATCTTTTCTGTGGCATTTTACGCCCATTCCACCCTCAGCATATTCACTGTGGCTGCAGGTTTGATTTCTCGACTCCTGCAGTTACCAGATAGATAACATCGTTGGATTTGCCCGTCGCTGTTTTGCGACTTCCGTACCGCCTTATCTATCTATCTCTTCCACCTCCTCCCCAATAATGGAGAGTTTCGACACCATGACCGCCATTCCATACCTAGGCAGCCCGCTGTCTATGGCCAATATGCAAAATACCGACTATCTCAATGCCATGCCTTCACTAGATATTCCAGACTCCCATTCAACTTATGACCATGAGACATTTGTTAGGTATTGTCTGTCCCGTTTACAGTATCCCTATCTCCCATCCCTGCTTGCGCCTTTGACTAACCAGTCCGTACTTGCATAGCGGTGACGACATTGGCTTTGCGCAACCTCAACTTCCAGCTCACTCTATACGGCGCTTCTCTAATACTCACTTCGACGACCCTTTCCCAGAAATGATGCCCCCCTTCGAAACCCTCCCGTCCGACCAGCAACTTCAACAAGACTCCTCCATCGACCATAACCATAAGCTGCTCAGCTTTTCTATACCCATGTACAATTTTACTTTGCTAGATTACTCACTACGGCGAACTTCCATATCAATGGCTGCCCAGCTTCATGGCATGTTTTTCCTTGCGGAATCGCCGTGGACGACTTCACCAACGACCAAACCAAGTGGACCGCCCCCGATGGCGGAATTAACTTGCTACAGACGAAATCTTTTCCAAATCACAGGCTCAGTGACACTACCACGTACAATGAGATATATCATGACGGAGCAGGGCGATCGCATCCCCATCCTTGCGCAGGAGCTCAGAGTCTCGGCGACTGAATCAGTGGAGGGTAATCCCGTGAAGATTATTTCCGTTCCCTGGAAAACACCTGCTGCCAACGCTACAGGTCAACCAGAGGACAAGACGGAAAAGGAACCCCCTTCAATTCCTTTGGATATCATGGCAGGTCAGGATATCGATTCGGATTATGCCACTTTCTCGATTGCGTGGAAACGGCTGCAGTTTCGCATCGCTACAGCGAATAATGGCCGGCGGAAGGAATTACAACAACACTTTGTCGTGAGATTGAAGATTGTCGCAACATTGTCAACAGGCGATAAAATTTCAATCTGTGAGGCGCATTCTGGACCTGTGATCGTGCGCGGTCGTAGCCCAAGGAATTTCCAGTCGCGAAAGGATCTTCCTCTTAGCGGGAGTGCTGCATCCTCACGAAAACATGCCCAGGCAAACGCCAACCGGGCGTCGACAAGCGAGGCCTCTGGAACAGCAACAAAACGGAGCAAATCTCCTCAGGATCAAGACGCCAAGAAACAGCAACTCCCATCATCATCATATCCGGAATGGACGCAGGCCTCAAGTGGCCCTTCCGCTCCTCTCCCCACATCCACTTTTACCAACTCCAGTGTAAACGATGCAGCGAATTCTTATGCGAACTCCAGTCCAGAGGTATCTCAACATCGTGAAAAAAGACGGCGAATCAGTGCCACGGCACGTCCCATCAGCCTTTCATTCATTGATGAGGGGTCAAGCCCAGGAAATTCTGTGGGGGATTCAAATGGCACACCCCCCGTCATGCCAATGGCTACAAACGTAAACAACCATAGACAGCGGGACAGTGACGGGTCACCTTCAGGGAAGCTGCAGAAGATTTCCACAGCGCCACCAAATCGTCAACCTCTAGCCCACAACAATCACAATTCCTCAGGCAATATGCCCACTCTAAACCAAACGCAGCACCAACATCAGCTGCCCCTCCTAGCATCACAGATACTCAATCCCAATGAAACTGCAGATTTTCTCTACGAGTACTTCCCGCTCGGTTTGGATGACTGGCAAGCCCCTGTTGATGCAGTTTATCGACCTCACGTTGTCCATCATACCCACTTACCGGATGACCCCAAGGCGATCGCCGCAAGGAGTCGGAGTAGGACATATTTCGTCGAGGGGAGCTAAAGCATACATAGCTACATACGCCGCCTTTCCATAGACGCCTTTTTTATTGGGATCCACGAGCACGTTTGATATAGCTCCCATCATTCTATCTGTTTCACTTTCCCTGGTTAGGATCTTCTCATGAAGTTTGTTAAACTGCCGTTCACACTTTCTGTTTTGGGGGCGATGAAAATCTCTTTCTTTTCTTTTTTCCTTTCTTCCCCCTCTCTTCATGAATTGGATATGGGCGGGAAAAAGTATTTTTGGGAAATTAAGGGAGCCCTTTTTTTTGTTAGGGGGCTTGTTTTCTTTCTTGCTGTAACCTTTTTTTCTTCTTCTTGGATACCTATATGTTGTTTTCTTATAATGTTCACCCCTCCCTTCGAAATTTTGTCTTATATCTACTCTTTTCCTCTCCCTTTTTGACTTTGCTCTTTTGAATGCGCCCCCTTCCTATATATCCGACCGATTTCGACATTGAACCTCCTCGAATTTTTATACCTAACTGGATTCGTTAGGCAGGCACCCCCATTTCAGTTGTATATACGTACACATATAACCACAATACCTTACATACACTGGTTCTTAAACCTAACAGTTCAGGCCTTTTTCAGCCCCTCAAGCCACCAGCGTCTTATGCCAGACCTGGGCGAAATAAGCTTCGGGTGGAATGGATTTCTGTCCCCATTCTCGTTTGCATGTAAAGCGAAATCCCTGTTTAAGCACAGCGTGGCAAGGGAATCCCTCCAAATCTCCACCCCCCCCCCCCTCCTCGCTTATCAGCTTATAGAGATTGTATGTATTATTACTAGCAGGCGCAAAGGGCCGATATTCTCACCCCAGAAAAAGGAAGCAAGCAGGCAGAGCTGGAAACCTCTTCCCAAATATTTCCGGCTGAAATCGAACCAATCAAAACACCAAACCCACTTTCTCTGACTTTAGTTTTCTGGATCTTGGTTCTGAAGATAACTCAAAAATGATAAAGCAAATCCGAGGATCGACGCCGACGCAATCATCATCATTATTATTACCTAGGTACAGTGCCTGAACCGACCCAGACCCAGTCGTAGCCTGTGTCCCACGGACATCCACGCTGTTAAATCCATGGATGAGGAGTACCTGGATGTAGGCTATCTCGGATCCCGCGTATCAACATCCGATTTTCCTTGTCAGACGGAGCAGGGCGCGGAAATCGAGATTTCATCAAATTAACCTTAATCTTCCAACTAGCGAGCCTTTTTGACTTTTCCCTAGAAAAAGATTCCTAACCTGCCACGTGGGAGGAGGGGAGGAGCTGTGGATAGCATGAGCCAGACATGCTATGCTGTAAGTGGGACTACTTTCTGCAGAATGAATTCTACGTAAAGGGGCCAAACATTTATCTCCCCTCATCCATAAATAGGATATAAATATCCAGCAATTTCAAGCGAGCCAACCTCCAACCACATGTCCGCAGATATGTCCGAAGAAGAAGAAGGTCAGTTAAGTGGGGGCCTCAGTTGCTTGCGTCAGTCAGAGTTTTGATTCCAACGGGGCGTTGTGCAGAGAATGTTCTAATCACCTTCCATTCTGGAAGCCGTTGGAAAGGGGATTTTTTTTGCAAAAAAGAAAAGCAAAAAGGAAAAAAGGAAAAAAAGAAAAGAAACTTTCCAGCAAAAACCAGGCGCTATCGCTACGAAACAACCTTTTCAAAACGCGCCCCCCTTCAGCGTCTAAGTTCAGCAACTAAGTTAGGCTTCGCGGCGGGATTTTTTTTTCCGTCTTCCCCTGGACGATGCTGTTGATATTCTTGCTCAGTGCATCTTACCAAGGCGCCTGATGTCGCGGGAATTGGGAGTGGCGCGGAGAGGGTCCCTATACACCTTCACCTCTGCCCATCATGCCCAACTATCCCCCATGGTACGTGGCAAAGTTGCTAGTTTATGGCAAGTTTTCCGAAAAGCTCCGCTCACCCTTCAAACTTGTTATGCGATACCTCCCGGAGAACTCAGCCGGGGAGACCTTGTGTGGAAAAAAGAAGCCCTTGATCTAGCGGAGATTGCTAACTCATTTAAACAGGGACATTAAAAGAGAAAGTAAAAGAGTAGTTCAAAAGAAGTCAGAAAAACAAATAAAAACTTTTATGCTCGGCCTCCTTTTCTTGTTCCTCCCCTTCCTCAATAATATGTCAGCTTTGAAAACCACAATGACCCCTCTGAATATTCATTCTCAGGAGAATGAAAACGGCGGAACGAAACAGATGCCTGAAAATCTTTTGGTCAGGGATTGAGATTTTTCATACCCGGCGAATTTCAAGCTCACCATTTTCAGAAAAAGCCTTGACCAATACGCCGTCATGTTTGTTTGAAAATTTAGCCAGGAATTGAGAAGCACCATGAAAATCAGATAAACAGGATGTATGAAAACTCCTGTGCCTCACGAGCAAGGTTCTAAAGCATCTGGGTGAGGGTAAGGAGACTGACGATGCACAACGGTTTAAATATGATATTCTATACTCAGCTGTGATTTCTAGTTTTGACTAGGGAACATACGGCTCTAAATCAGCTACTCCGTATAGAGAGAAGATTTGATACTTTTCAGCTCACAGGTATTTTGATATCTGAACCACACCATCTTATATACTTGCATTAACGAAATTCCCGTTCTAATTTCCGGCGAAGGGGAAGGACAAACTGAAAGTCAAAGGGATTGAATTCGTACAGTACTGATGATCGATCAATCCCATCACAGAACCGACCCGTCGGTGTATCCTACCTACCTACCCATTAGGAGATCATACCCGGATGCTCTGAAAGAAGAACAGAATCACTCAACCCACACAGGGAGATCCCACACAAATGTTTAGAATAGCAACCCACCCTTCATGCAGATGGTTGGGAAACCCCAACCACAGTCTTCCAACCACCTGGAGGAGAGCTGCCAGATTCGAGCCACCAAGCTCGCCCCGGACCAAAAGGGAGGGGGGCTGGCGCAGAAGATTGGCCGACCAGGTCATGTCGCAATACAATACACACACACTCCTTGAGCACGAGAGATGCCCTTAGCCAATTGCATGATATGCCATGTTATGGATCTCTGATGAATGACGCGCAAAAAACAGGCTGGATGTTATCTCCCATCCCAAGGGATTAAGGAGTTTTATTGGAGAAATATGATTCCGTCCTCTGGAGAGCCCTAAGAAAAATATATATATAAATATCGCTTTGTGCTCTTGATATCTGTGGCTTTGCCCAATATCCACTCGGCACAACTTCATGGGAATAGACATCGAGACAACCCATCACACCCCGCACTTCCACAGCTCTCACCAGCTAGATTTGGCCATAATTGTGTGATACATGGCTATTTTGAGCAAAGATGTAAGAACTCCAGTTTGATGATTGGAACGCCAGAATGGCCCATATTAATCTTCCAGCGAAATGTTGTTGAGGGGGTGAGGGGAAAGGAGATGTTTGTCAAACCAAAAGCCGTTGCGCAGAGGACACTCACACTTTCCTCTCTTCAAGATGGGAGTCCCATCTCCGCATAGATTTTATACGAATCCATCCCATTCCATATATTGAAGATGGAAAGGCATGAATGATAGCTTAGAAACTGGCGGGGAAACCGGAAAAGCCGACACAAAGCTCAGAGATAAAAATAAGCAGTGGGGGTGAATGTTACCCCATGCTCAACATCTGACTCTGTCAGATCTCTTAATGCAATCCGCGCTCATAGGAAATCTTTGAAATAGAAACTTTCTATCCAAAAGTTCGCAAGACGCTGTCAACCGAGTTCGACAATTTTACAACGAAGAATGCATAGTGGCCCAAGGCGAATCAGATCACCTGAATGAGACGTGTGAAGCGCCAAAGGGCGCTGAAGATTCTCAGAGAAACCAACATTATCTGAAACCTAAGACAGCAGGGCCGGCCGTCTACATAACACTATCGCGATGAGATCGACAGACAGATAGACAGACAGATATATTGGGCTCTTAAATGCTGAAAGAGGAAATGTTACCGATTATCTCCTCCCTATCTCCTTACGTACGTGTCAATGTGCGAAAACAGCGCACCATCACTCTCAGCTAAATCATCCCATCTGGGCACGATCTATAAAAAACAACTTACCATAGAGCAACCATCACATAGAAGGCCCGCATCTCATATCAACCCCGCCCCGCCAACAACTCTAGCCTCAAACCTCTCAAGTTGAAAAATTTGCGCGCGATGATCGGCCCCTCAATTTCCACCCCGTCAGTCCCGTGAGAGCAACATACAAGGAATCCTGCTGCGGCTAAGAGGCGGATATCCAATTGTGGTGTCAGCGCGTAGGGAGTTGACAGTATCCGCGCATCGCATGCATTTGCTGGAATGACATGCAGATGCAACGCTGCTGAATAGCTACAGCGTGGTTATGAGTTGTTGAGTTTTGAATGGGATGCGGTGTTGAATATGTAAGAGAGTCCGGAAATGGAAAAAGGGGTAGGTAGGTAGGTAGCCATTATCTGTTTCCAGGGCGTTTTCTGGTTTGTTCACTGGCATATGTATGTGTGTATGTATATAGTTAGCTAAACCGCGGGCGTGGGGCGAAGGAACAGCGTCTCTTTTCGTAGAATACAAAGCACATGCTAGCGTATAGTTAGTTAAGAACATCCATTTTCAATTCATGTCCCGTTATTTCTGCCAACATCATCCCCTAGAGGTTGTTAGCAAGCATACCTCCGAAGAAACAAACCAAGATATGGAACGATAGCCCATCGAAAGAAAAGCTACCATCGTCGTACAAACATAACCAGCCACCTTCAAACCCTCGATTTTGGACCTGAAAAGGCCATGTGCGACCTAGCTACTAACCATATCATAATATATTTACTTCACCGGGCAGACAAACACCACCACGGGGGAGGAAGGGAGAAAGGGAGGAAGGGGGGAGGCACGATATCGATCAGCATTGTCATCAACGCCAGACACGCACGCGTCAATTCTGTGACTTCCTGCTAGCAAGACGAAAGACCATGAACGCACCCGACTCTTTTGAACCCCTACGCTTCCCAGACGGGTGGGACTGAGGTATCACATCAGCTCTCGGGCAAAGAGTAGGTAGGTATAGCGGTCGTATGAGAGCTTCCACGAACCCAAGGGGCAAAAAAATCTCCCGCCCCATCGCCATCAGTGACGGCCATCCAAATCCCGACCTCGATCTCAAGATGTCATTGTTAACAACAAAAACGCCTAGAATCTGTCTGTCTCTTCCCTGACAGAGGTCCTCTTGAAAACCGCCTCAGCTGAACTGGCCATGACCAACCTGCACAGCAGCAGAAGATAGGCATTGAATTTGTTTTTGTAGTAAATTGCGGAGCCCTGGTCCATATATTCCAGACATATATAATCAGGAATCTGATCTTTTTTAAGATTGATGAACCACTAATAAAATCTTCTTTTATTCGTTTCTCTTCTAATTTCTTTTGCTGTAGGTATCAAAAAGTCCTCAAATCACTGGGATATAATATCCGCCATTTATTTAAAAGGAGAAGCAAGAACGAAACTGGCAAAAATATGAGAAGTTGAGATCACTGATAGAATACAGCATGACCTGGCTTTATGTGATGGTGTTGAATCACCATGGGCCAAACAACATCAAAGCAGAGAAAGAATTTTGTGGGGCCTTTTGACTCCATAGGGATCGGGATTGTCCCGATATGCTAGACATATATATATAGATATAGATATATGTATATTTATATACGCATACGTTATATTGAAGTGTGCGTATAACCATCAACAGACGTTATGCGGCAGCTCTATCATGAGGAGCTGCGCGTTTGTGTGAAATTATTAAAGGGAGGACGATGGACCCTCATCAAAAGAGATATCAAATGTCGTGATGTTGTTCATAAACACATCTGTTCGGAGAAAAAAAAAAAAAAAAAAAAAAAAAAAAAAAAAAAGAGAGAGAGAGAGAGAGAGAGAGCATCGTGCAACATGCTCCCTTCAAAGCTTGGCATAGAAATGCGCCTTCTGGCCATCCTGGTTTGGACCCCCTTTACCCCAGAAAATGAAATTCTCTCCCTAGGTAGGTACGGTACGGGTGGGTTGCAGGTGGGACTCTTACTCCGTGGGGTAACTAAAGATTCAGGCATACGCGCCCCTTGACGGTAGTTAAACCCTTTCCAGCAAAGCTCGGGCCTTGGCAATTTTAATTGCAGCTTTGGGAGGGAGCAAACGAAACAGACAGAGAGTTATCAAACATTTTCTATTTTTATTCTCAATCTTCCATCTTCCTGTCCAGTCGGGAAGTCCATAAATGAAGTGAATAACCATGTTTCCCCCCTTTGCCGTTTGTTGTTAGCCGGGAGTTACGTTTCACAGGGGAACAAAAGAGGCTCCCTGCAGAGCCCCTTATAGATCCCTCTTGTCGAGCAGCCTGTTGGTCATCATGTATGTATTATTGAAATGAACGAACTGCTGCCAGGCCAGATTGTCCCTTTCACGTGTGATATCCAGCCTCGGTTGTTACTCATTCTCGACATTATGCCATACGCTCTTGGCCGTCAACGCCGCTTCGTTGAACTCGCGCAAATAAGGTAACGTCGGTAAAAACATGGCTTGAGGTTGCAAAGAAATTCATTTCTCCCTGAAAGCCAAATTGGGACACGGCAAGGGAGTGAAAAACTTGAGGTCATTCGTGCTCCTTCCCCGCCAACGCGGTGTTGTTTTTCACTCCTCTGACTGAACTGGGCTTCTAGTTAGTTCAAAATATTGATAGAGAGGTGTATCATCGGCTGAAACTCTAATCAGGGAGAAGAAAATACGCTGGTAAGCCATGGGGGTCTGTGAAACACAAGCTTTGGGTGTAACAACTTGCTGCCCATCATTGGTTTCAAGATGATCTCTGGTGGTAACAAAGTTTTGTACCTGCCGATCTTTTGCTAGATTTTGCAAGTTTTGTCGGTCACAAAATAGGTATAAAACGCCCGGATGGGAACCTGGCAGATAATAACCAACGCTGAGAAAATATTTGAATATCCCTTCAAAGGCTGACTTGCAAAATGTCATTGAACTTATCGGCGGAATATATGTTTCCCCAAGGTAGAGAGCTATGCAGCGACGGGGTTTTGGAAGCGTACTCCCCGTATTGGTGTTCTGCCAAGCCCCATCCTTGTTTAGAAACGGCCTGCATTTGGACAGCTTGGGATCTTTTTGGTTGAAGATCCAGGGACTGACTGGCTGGTTCAAAATCTCTCTATTCCCTTCCAACAAATGTCTGTTTGTCTCACAGTGATTTTCCAGATCGTCTATCATCCTCTGCTGGCCAGTTCCTGGGAGCAAGCACACACCATCCTGTGGCACGACATTTTGACTCGAATGGATTAAACCACGCTTCGAGTCAAGCATTGACGGCGCTAAATGGTGGAATCTAAGCCTAAAGTAGAAGAACTATTAAACGCGCCGAAACATCAAGGAGCCAAGTCCGGAGTATGGGGAGCAGGAACCTCAATTCCCAGTTCTAGTAACTACTGTACTCCGTACTCCGTAGTCCCTGCGGTCATTCATGCACAACACCGTTGTTTGTTTTTCTTCCTCCGTTCAAAGATCAAGATTTGCAAGCTGGCTTCTCTCTCCAAGGGTCTGCTCGCCAACAAGACCAGCATGAGGAGGAGGGCGGCCAACAAAAAGGTCAGGTCAAAGGCAGGAAAGGACGTGGCGGTTTGGAATCAGGGCCTGTGCTTAGAAGTGGTCGTCGATCAAGCGAGTTGGTCGCAGAACAAGGTTGCACGCTTGGGAGCAACGTTACATTGCCACTAAGGATAAGAGCTTTCAGATGGCGCATTGGCGCATTAGCGCGTTGGCGGACTTGGTTTGGGGTTGGGGGGTCGAGCTTGGCAGGAAACAGCAAGGCAAGGGAGAGGAATTGGAGAGAGCATTTGCCATGCCATGGGAGATTGATTACGGAGTACATTACGGAGTACATGTAATGTACTCCGTAGTCTGACAAGAATAATGAAGGAGATATTGATATGATATGCGGAAGAAAGAAGAGGGAGTCCAGTCCGCATTGGGAATATATTTACAAAGTAATGTCCGGTGTACTGTACATAAGGAACCTGTTAGGTTACTAGTTAACTACACATTGCACTGTCCACGGGTAACCTAGGGACATGGTCTGTGCGAGACACAGTACCAAAACATATCAAATACGCGCTCGATACAGCCCGCGGTCAGATTAATACGATACGGGTTCTGCGATTACAACGTATCAGACAGTTTCCCAGCTGTCCAGGTATTGTCGGTATTGTAAAGGGGGGGGGGGTGTGGGTGGGAAGGTAAGAAGAAAGAAGAAAGAAGAAAGAAGAAAGAAGCTGTGTGTTAGACCTGATCCCATCGAGCAGAGATAGTTATCTCATATCTCGAGGCCCCCGTCAGTACGTTGCGTGTACGTTGTAACTACGCTGCGTACTAACTACTAGTTATCTCGTTAGTGGCTGCCACTCGCTGCCTAGTAGTAGTGGCCAACCTGGGACCCGCCCGGCCGGAGCGTTGCAGAGAAGGAAGTCAGAGCGAGCCCACACACATCTTCTCTCCCAATCTCCCAATCTCCTCCTAACCTCCCACCCTCCCCCTCCCCGCCAGCGAAGTTGACTGCTGCTGGACCCTGGGATACCTGGATAGGTGACCAGGAACGTTACAACGAGGCGATCCCACACACCCGTGAATCCCCCCCCCCCTTGTATAATTGCCGATTCCCGTGGCGGTGGCTCGAATGTTTCGGAGGCCCGCTATCAGCTTGTCTCCGACATCCTGGGTTGCTTGGTCCCGGCTGTCTTCCCAATCCCCAGTACCATAGTATGCACGCAATCAACAGGTACATCCACCACGCTGTCGCCAGTAGTAGGGAGTGTGTCCTTTCAGCCTGAATTCAACCCTGGACGAGGGTTCAGAATAGAGAGTCACCACGGATTCCACCCTGGATGTCACCTTCTTTTAGCCTCGCTCCACCCCGCCGCATGACGCTGTTGCGGTGGGAAGCCCAAAGCTCCCGCTACCAACGCGAGCATCAACCCGCAGGCAGCTTGCTTGCTGTCACCTGTGTGACTCCAACGCGACAAGCTTCCTACTTCAGAACTTGTTCCAAATCGACAATAGTTAACGAACACTCGAAATCTCCCCCCCAAATCAAACTGCTCTCTAGCACCGCTAATCCTCTGCCAACACAGCTGGCACATGGAGCTGTTCCTGGGACCGAGTGATCCCGGAGCCCTTTCGTTGATACAGTAGCTATCCCTCCTGTCCAGCCTGTGCCTCTCTCGCCGAACCCCCAGGCAGGAAATTCGGCAGGTCTGTCTTTTCCCTGTCCAGAGAAACCTGTTGCGGTACGTCCGGTGCCTCCGCAGTAGTGTGCGCGCATCGTTTCACCCCCAGGTACCACCGTCAGAAAGCCACCTTCCCCAGCCTAATAGATCGGGGTTGCTCGTGTCCCTCCTCCACGCACTTTTCTCCGGGTTTGCCAGACTGGGTACTCTCTCCTCTCTCTCCCCTTTTTTTTGTTTTCTGGGGGAAATTTTCTATTTTTGTCGATTTGATTTGATTTGATTTTTCGATTTTTACTTTCTTCAGCTATCGTTTTTACCTTTGCCTATTTTATGCGATCTGAGACTTAGAGGTGACTCAATTCAGTAACTCTCCCGCCTCCTGATCCCCTTCAGGGTGGATAGTCGCATCCCAGTGGTGAAGGGATTGCCGGGCCAAAGATCAAATCGTTGGGTTTCCTGCGGGGGGGGGGGGAAGGAGTACAACAATAACATAAGATACACAAAGGGAGGCATACAGAAGAGCCCCGTCGAAACAGAAACAAGGCCAGTGCCA
The DNA here is from genome assembly GCF_000003855.2 of Blastomyces gilchristii SLH14081. Lineage (NCBI taxonomy): Eukaryota > Fungi > Ascomycota > Eurotiomycetes > Onygenales > Ajellomycetaceae > Blastomyces > Blastomyces gilchristii. The sequence continues at coordinate 510,056 of NW_003101666.1, forward strand.
GTGCCAAGCAGGAAAGGTAAATTCCGGAAGGAGCGCGCGATACAAAGGGCCAAAATAAACAGCATAAACCAGGCAAAGCGGAGCAAATAGCGCCTGCAACGCTGCCTGTCGACGTTTTATTTTTATTGCCCAGAAAATCCGACTTCACTGTCGCACTCGACTGTCGTTGCTGGCTGGTTTAAATTTGTACTTCCCTTTTTATTTTTATTTTCAAAAAAAAAAGTCGCTGCGCATATTTGGCGGGAAAAAATAGAAGGGCTGGCAGGGGGACCTTTACTCTTCTGGAAGGTATCAGGTACCTACCTACCTGGGTTCAACCACTCGAAAGGCCGCTGCAAGGTACTCCCAGATACAACTTTAGAAATCTGCTCTTCCTCAGGCGTTTCTATAGTATATATCTACGAGCCACTCCGCCCCTTCCCGCGGTTCGAGAAACTACTGCTACATCCGGATAGAGTATCGCCTTATTTGTCCCGCCTTTTGTTCCGCTCTCTTTAATAATAATTATATCTCCCCGCCCATCTTCATCCTCCGCGTTACAGTGCTGTTGTTGCTTGAGACATTCTTTAAAAGGCATAACAACCGCGCTTGACGACAGCCACCCGTTTCACGAGTGCCAAAGGTCGTTCATTTATACGCCCAACAAAAACCAAAAGCTGATCTTGAGGGCAGAAAAATGTGTTCAGGCTTTTGAAACTGGTTATATGAGCTGTACCTGAGCTCTTATCGTGGCCCTTTTGGAAATCCGTTCTCCGGCTTGCATCCAGTATATAAAATAATATACACCCAGTGCCACTTATCGATCATCTATCTCAACCCTCATTCCTTCAACTAAAGAGTGCCATTGGAGGGCATACCAATATACCTCTTTTTCCCACGATGGCAGACGCACTTGCAAAGATGAACCGCCGCATGCGGGCCTTCTTCCACAACATCATGACGCTCTTGAAGCGCATGATGATGATCCCTTCGCGGGCAGGGGATGCATCCGTCGCGAGGCAAGAGTCCTTCAGCAGCTCCAAACGACGCCGCCGGTCGCTCGATGATTTGTCGCAAGAGGTGGATCGCCTTTTCACAGGACACCTGGGCGTTTCGAACCTGCTCTCCATGTCGAAAAAGATCCGAGCTCAGATCGACATAGGTGCGAAGACTAGTCCAGTCTGCATGTTGCCATCGTTCAACCATACGCTACCCACTGGAAAGGAGTCCGGAACGTACATCGCCATGGATCTAGGAGGTTCGACTTTCCGAGTTGCCCTTGTTGAACTTTCAGGAGGTGGGAAAATGAGGATTGTGCGTATGACTTCTTCTGTGATTGATGAGACTGTGAAGAAGCTGGAGGGGAAGGCTTTCTTTGTATGGATGGCGGGAAAGATCGAGGAGATGTTAAGTGCCGGCGAGGAGAAGTATGGTATGGAATCGGAACCCTTGCCAATGGGACTATCGTGGTCGTTCCCGATCGACCAAACCTCGATACGTAGTGGGCGTGTCATTGCAATGGGGAAGGGATTCCTGTGTTCTAACGGCACTGTGGGTGACGACCTGAGCGAGTTGATTATGGAGGCTTGTAGGCAGCGGAATCTTAATGTTCGCATTGACGCGATCATTAATGATAGCTCCTCGACACTCCTCTCGCGGGCATACGAGGACACATCGACCCGAGTCTCTTTGATATTGGGAACTGGTACCAATGCTGCCATCCATTACCCAGTCCATGCCATAGGGCTGGACAAGTTTGGAACTCGGCCAGCTGAATGGTTTGCTCAAGCGGATCATGTCATTGTCAACACCGAGCTCAGCATGTTTGGCGGTGGTGGGGTTTTGCCAACTACGAGATGGGATGATGTCCTCAACCAGACACATATAAAGCCTGATTACCAACCCCTGGAATATATGTGCACAGGGCGATATCTCGGCGAGATCGTGCGTCTCATCGCAGCCGAAGCGGTGAAGACAGCAGGCCTGTTTGGAGGTACTCTTCCAGAATCCCTCCAAGTCCCATACACGTTCGACACCAGCATCGCCGCGTTCATCCAAGCAGACACCTCTCCCTCCTTAGCGTCTTCATCCGCCTACCTCCAAAAACACCATACTTTCGCCACTGCCCCATCTCAAGCGGACCTCTTATTCCTTAAACAAATATGCACCTCCGTCACACGAAGAGCAGCCGCCTATCTCGCCGCAGCCATCCATGCCTTATGGTGTCTACGAAATTCTAGCGAAGCTCCCGCCCTCCCGCCAACGCCAGACTCCGTCACATCCTCCTCTACATCAAACGACAACGGCAACGGCGATGTCAATTCAGAGATGCCATCCGACCTAAACAAGAAGCGCACCAACAACACCAACACCACCAGCACGACCACTGCCACCGCCACCAGCGACTACAACGTCACGATCGCTTGCGACGGTTCCGTCATCAACAAATACCCGGGTTTCCATGACCAGTGCCAACAATTCCTCAACGACCTGACTCTCGAACGAGATCCTTCACAGCCCTCCCGCCCCATCTCCCCACCAGACTCAGCCACAACATCACCTTCCAAGCAGGCAATCACCACTGTAATAACTTCGTCGCCATCCATCACGCTTGAAAGAGCCAATGAGAGCGCTATCTTTGGTGCTGCGGTTGCGGTTGCTGTTGCTGTTTCAGAACATTAGACTTTTTGCGTTCTTGCGTTTTTGCTATTTTGTTTTCATTTGAGATCATTTTTATTATTAGAGAGTTTCTTCTTTTCGAAAAGAAAACACACCTCCTTTTTTTCACACCCTTTTTTTCACACCCTTTTTTTCACACCCTTTTTTTCTCCCCCTTTAGCCCCTTCATCTAGTCAGGATGGGAACGTACTCTAAAATGATGAATTCAGATCAATACCAAGACCAGGTTGAGGATTGTGTTTTTTACCAACCAACTTCCTCCTTCTCTATCGCCTTGATTTTAATTCTGATTTTTGTAGGCAATCCCCCCTTACTCTACACCTCCCTTACCCCCACGGCCCCCACGGCCCACACCCCCACATTTTCTTGTCGAGAGCGATTCAGATATTTTTTATGTATTGTATATATTTATCTTATATTCTTCTTTTTCTACATCTCAATTCTCAACCCCAGTAGCCTATTATTTTATCACCCCAGTTTGTCCCGGTTTTGCTGAACCTCGCAGCCAATCCCGTCCTCATCATCGTCCCCCACCATTCTATTTTCCGTAGCTATACATACCTTCTTCTCTTCTCCCTCCTTTGTTGCATCATACACTGTTACCTTTCACTTCTACCTCATTATGTTTCACTTCTCACATGTCCAGTTGCATCTGCAAAACAAAAATGTGAGTGTCAGTGTTTAATTCACTGGTTTTTTTTTTTTTTTTTTTTTTTTTTCCCTCTTCAGGCGGGACCCCGGACGGGCTGGAATTGCATGAAACATACATATCTCTTTTCTACCTTTTACCTTCTGTGGTTTATGTGTTATTTCAACTCTGGATTTCTGTACCTGTTTCACTTGTGTTTTACTTGCTATCAATTGCATTAGTCGGATTTCTAAAGAAAGAAAGAAAGAAAGAGAGAAAAGAAATAAATACATGAAGTTCTTATTTCTCTGGCTGTGTCGTGCATTTTATTCTCTTTTTCTTTCTTTCTTTCTTTCTTTCTTTGTTCTCTCTCCTTACTTATTTCTTTTATATTCAATAGGTTTTATTACATACAGGTGTTCTGACTTGTTTTTCCACTTTTACTCTGTCTCACTTCACTGATTGCTAATTTAGTAGAAATATAACAAGCTCTGATTCTAACCACATCAATTAAAAACTATTGATTTTTCTTCTGTTGCTATTGCTGCTGCTATTGTCATTATTATTATTGTTATTATTATTATTACAAAGCATCAAACGCTCGCTTACACTCGCTTTGCTGCTTGCGCAGCCCCTGCTACCAGTTCCACCCTCTACCCCTACCCCCCTTACCACTCCTTCCACCCTTACAACCACTTCCACCCCTTCCACCACCACCGCCTCTACCGCCTCCACCACTCTCTTCCACCCCATATCACCTCTATCACCATTATCAGATTAATCAGAGCTGTATAGGCTGCAGAGCTGGCTGTTCAATCCCATTCATGAATTCAAAGAAGTGCACATGACATCACATGAGATCATGTTACAGGGCATTTAGCAGCACATGCCATGAACACAGAGATCAAAAAATGAACATAGAGAAGAGTATAAGAAATGTAAATACTGTAGAGAATGTATGAAAAGAGCAGAATGGAAAAAAGAATGAAGATTTCCAAGATTGATCTGAGCTGTATGAGCTGAAGCATTCAAATATTTTGTCACATTACAGCATTTTTTGCATGAAAAAGTTGGTTTCTCTATAATAAATAGAGAGATTATTCTTATTCTTATTCTTATTCTTACTTATTCTTATTCTTCTTCTTCTTCTTATTATTATTATTTACATTTCCCCCCTGCTTTTTGCATTGAAATAAAATGAAATAAAATGAGATAAACTCAGTCTCTCTTCATTCTGAATTGGTGTGAGTAGTAGTAGTAGTGATAGTAGATAGTCATGGCTGAGAAGAGAATAGAACATAACACAGTTGTTTAATTAAATAGAGAACTCTGTGTGAAGAGAGAGAAGAGCTGTATATACACTTAAGTCTGTCTTCAGCTTTCAGTTAAAGACTGAAGGAGCAGTGTATTTTGTAAATATTGTACAGTATATAGCAGAGTGTAGATTAACTTAGTACTGACAATGTGTGTAAACTATAATTACTATCTATATATTGATTGATGTTAGAGAGTATTAATATTATTATTCTTTCACTGATCACTGTTCATGTAATTTAAAACTTTTCTTTAATAGATATTCTTATTTCTTTTAACTGAAACCTGATGAGTATATATATACTTGAGAGTTAACTCATTTATTAAAATTTCTCTGATTGCACTGTTTTTATTCATTTATTTATTCATTCATCCATCTGTTAAATCTTAAAAAATATCTGCAAAAAGACCTGATCAGCTGAAAAGAGATTATACAGACACATGTGTACTCATTCATCAGTTCTCATCTCTCATAGATTGCAAGAGATAAATATCTCTCTCTGTAAAACTCAATTGAATAATTGATAAATTTGACAATAGACGAATCTGAGCAAAGTTTGACGAAGTACTTTGACTTTCTTAAGTCTGAATTGAGCTTTGAATAGAGGGCTTGTTTGAGGCGTGCGCCTGGGTGCATATAGCAAAGTGGGTAGATAGATATATTCATGTCTCATTTCTCTAAGATAGGGGGGGTACGCCCTCTGATATATACAAGTAAACATGCCCATTGCGATCATAGAAGGAGCGATTGCAAGTTGCAATCATAGAAGTAGCGATCGCGGGGTTACAATAGGAAAGAAGATAATAGGGCCCTAAGTGTGGGCGGAAGAAGGAAGGAATGGGGCAGAGAGGGTGGAGCGGAAGGTTAGGTAGGGGGTGGAAGCCAGGGGCTTCCGCCACATTGTCTATGAGTTGAGCTCATAGACAATTTTTAGAGTTGATATCTAGTTAATAGAGATGTGAGTGAGTGAGTGAACAGATAGAAAAAGAAAAAGAAACAGATATCATGCTTTTTCATATTAAAAGAATATAGTTTTGATAACACTTCATCTATTGTTAAATTCATATTCATGGAGGGGGAAAAAATAATAATAATAATAATGATAATAATGAATCAACATTTAGCATGTAAAAAAATATCACTTCCTTCTAACACATAAAGAACAAAGCATCAGATCATTTCATTTCCCATTTCCCATTTCCCATTTCATTGCTTCAGTGAAACCTTAGCACCATGGTGGCTGGCACATGTGATGGTGATCCACTCAGCCCATGGCTCTGGATCGCGCGATTCGATAGAGCGGAAATGCTGCATTAGCCGGATTGTGGTGTATGATGCTTCTGCGAGGGCGAATTGTTCTATATTTTTTGGTTTGTTAGAAAGGGGGGTTTTGAAAAAGCCCATCACATTGAAAGAAGCATTCGGGTGAACGGATGGATGGCAGGGGGTTTTCAAAGCGCAAAATGGGGGTGTTAGTGAGGAAGGAAGGTAGAAAACTTACGACCAAGACAAATCCTCGGCCCACCATTAAACGGCAAATACTCCCACCCAGGCCTTAATGATTCCCATCGCTCCGGTTTGAATTCAGCAGCGTCGGGCCCATAGATGTCTTCGCGTCTATGCATGCTGTAGACGCTGTAGGCGAGCGTCGTGCCCTTTTTGACAAGAATCGGCGATTTGCCGTCCAGTCCACCACCACGGGGGAGGATAGTGTCGCGGATGGCGGCGCGGGCGTTAAATGGGACGACGGGCCAGAGTCGGAGAGCTGGGAAGGGGCGGGGAAAAATGTTAGGTGGCAAAAAAGAAAAAAAAAAAAAAAAGGTTTGGGGGGGGGGGGGGATGGGTTTGGCAGGGGGTTTATAAAGGGTTTGCTTGGTATAGGAATTTTTGCGCGAGACTCACCTTCGTTAAGCACGTATTTGAGATATTTCATATTTTTCATTTCTTCGAATGTAGGCTTTCTTCCGTTGAGTTCGTCAACTTCCACGCGGAGTTTGCTCCACACATCTGGGCGTTTGGAAATGATGTTCCAGACATTCGCTAGAAGACTCGCTGTGGTATCGCGGCCCGCAAGCAAGATGTTCAGGGTTTCGGAACGGAGAGCAATAGGGTCTTGAGTCTGCTTCGCCAGTTCTTGCAGGAATACGTAGCGGCCCTTTTCCTGTACAGGGAGGCGTCCTGCCTTTTCATCCCTGAAATGCTCAAGCGCCTTCATCACATACCGATCCGCAAAATCATGAATCAGCTTCTGATCCCTTTCAAAGCGTTTGTCGGTCTTGAAATATCTGTCGAGGAGTCCGAATCGTAGGGAGTTGCCAATTTCTGTCGTGCAGTACGTGAAGGCCTCGCCGAAATTTTCTCCGGTGAGAGGACTAGTACTTTTATGAAGAGTGTCAGCCGACTCTCCGAACAAGAACTCGGTTGCAGTATCTACGGTCAGGTGAAAGAACAGTGGCTGGAGGTCAACGGTAGATCCATCGGTCGGGACCACCTGGATAAGGCTTTGGATATGTCGTTCGAAAATAGCAAGGTCAGCGACCTGAGCGCGGTTGAAATTTGGACGCAGCATGGTTCTCGAGTGCTCCCATTGGGGACCGTCTGTGGTGAATATGCCATGGCCAAAAACGCCATGGAAAGCCTGTTTTCTAAGGGCGTTGATATGGTAATCTGCGAACTTGAGGGATAATACGGTCTTAATGTTCTCAGGTTCGCAAGTAGAAATTGCTTTACAAAGAGAGTTAGATGCTATGAATAACCTAGATAACTATAGGATACATATTTGTGGCAATAGGACTTACCGGGTATTCCGATACTGTTCAGCGAGTAGGTATTTCCAACAGTCTTGAAGCGTTTCTGGGCTTCTTGGAGGAGGATATTCTTCTTCTTATGTCTGCTAGCTTTAATAGCGAGATCCAGTCCAAGAATAGGATCTTTGTGTGGATATGCAGGAGGTGGTCTGCATGCATTCTCCTTGGCTAGTTTACGGCGAGCAGCACCAACGGTTAAGTAAAGGTGTATTTGATATAGGCCGAAGAAGGCCAGACCTCCGAATAGGAGGTGTATCAAGGACAACATTGTGGATGTTGTCGCGCAAGATTGTACGATTGCGCGATTGTACGGAAATCTGCTGTTCTGTGCACCGAATCGCTGTTTGATAGACCCCTCGATCCAGGGCCGAGTGCACGGTTATAGATTTACTGTGAGACGAGCTGTGTAAGTGGTGATCTTTCCAACGTTGCATACTCTGACATACATACATACATGTACATGTACATGTACAGGGACACACATCCGCAACAAATGAATAGTTAAACCAAAGAAACACCATCAAAGGGCATTGTTGCAGGGCATGATAGGGCTCATTACTTACTTTGTTTAATCAATCAACGTCAACCAAAGCGATGCGGCGTTGAGGAACAACAAGGAGGAAGCTCCAGGATATATTTATAGTACCTCCACAAAGCGAGCTATGTAGATATCTAGACTGATAATTTTTGAGCAGAACTGGAAAAAGGCCAAAGAAATGTGGGATTCATGCTCTATTTCCGGGAATTTTGGGCCCCAGACGATGCTTGGGGAATAATGCACATTGGTCCAGCCAACCCGCAGCGGGCGATACCTAAGTTTAGCGGTTCGATCTGCGCATAGAGTTTGCTACATAAGTTACTATGTAGGTACTCTACCAACAGACTCGCCGGACGCTCAAAGCACACAACCCAACCGGCGACAGCAGCGTCAAAACAACCTAGGTTCGATATCGATTTGCCGGCCTGGGATTGCATGCGTGGGCGGGGAACGGGCTCGGCGTATTTGTCCATGCCATGCACCACAGCAGCAGTGGTTCAGCGAATCCCATCTAGACATTTCCGGGGCAAAGTAACTAGTTTTTCTAGAAATTCGACGCTTTTGCTGCCCGCCTAAGTCGTCTGGTTGGTGGTCGGCCCCAGCTAGACAGCGCCACCTCGCGTGGGCTTCCAGACATGATGACCACTCTGGCTAACACGGGGGGCAACTTGCAAGCAAGCAAATGATTTCATTTCTTGGAAATTCCCCCGCGTGTCCTTGCCCGAAGAAGTGCTCCACCAAGGCGATCAACCGGCGCTCTTTTTAAGGTGCAATAATGGGGTAAAAGTCACCCCGCACGCCGAGTCCAAGTATCCGAGTTGCCAACATCAGGTCGCACATGAAAAAGGAAGAAAGATATTAGTTAACTACCCGGAAGGTCGGCGAGTAAGAGGGGAAAAAACCGCGGATATTTTCTAGTTTCGCAGTCAGAATGCTAGGCTTAGAGGCTATTCTTGGATAGTTATCCCTTTTAACGATGGAACCTCGGTTTCAAGGGAACACGATCGGGAGAGCTCTTTGCTCATTTTGATACGATGCTCTCGTTATGCAACCGTTAGTTGATGTGTGAATCGAGCAATAGGAGAACACATCTCGCTCATCCACACGATTCACGAGAGGTTAAGCTTAACCCAGCCAAGCCACTACCGCTAACAGCATAGTTACGCTAACTCTATTCCCAAATTACCGGGGCTGTAACTACAGACTGTACAACGAGTATCTCCGTGAAGAGGGCATAAAATTCCCTGACAGGATTGACGCTTGTCTGGGGGCTATGTCGAACTAGCTAGCTACCATTGGTTGAGAACCCTCCTGAATAACTACCCCGAATCAGTTCAAACCATGCAAGTTTCAGCGGTTGACACGATCGTTCAAATAATTATGTGCATATTTAACTCCTCATCTACCTCGGCCCACCAGCTCAACAGCTGCGGGATGGCCAACTGACTGGATTTACGCTGCGTATGGGGTCACCTATTGGATAGGCATCTTTACATCAGGGTTGCGTTGGATCTGGTTCTTTGGGAATAATGCGCCTGCTAGCGAACCCAGGAGCCTGGGGAACCTTTCTTTCGAGATTGCGGACTCTCCCGAACCGGAGGCGCCGACTGGGCTTCCTACAATGGTTTGATCTTGCACAAAGATACTCTGTTCTCTGATGAGTCGTTAATGAAAGGAACACATCATCAAGAGCGTCGATTACCCTCTAAAACGGAGTTAAGGAAACATGGGAATCGAATAGGTTAAGGATGGAGTACCAATACAGTCATCCCCAAAACCTAATCATCCTTGAAGAATGCTCTTTTCTAAAAAAAAAAGAGAGAGAGAGAGAGAGAGAAAGAAAGAAAGAAAGAAATATAGCGCCTTTGGTTCGACCTAGACTTGAGATATGTTTCATTTTTCCGAATACGAATCTATTACGGATAACTACAAGCCAGCACTTGCTAACCTTCTACTTTTCTTCTCGTGAGGTTCTGTTGGGGACGGCTTTGGGTTGTTAGCATTTTACTCACTCGGTGAGTGAGTCGGTGGCCGACGCATTTTCTCTTTACGTAAATAATGAGGTTATCTGGCTCAGGGCTGGTTAAAAAGTTGTGTTTGACCAGCTACTTGAGCTAATTATGAGCAGTATAAATCTGGCACAGTCAACGATATATTGTATCTGGCTGAGGTTGAGGTATGTCATCATTCTTTCTAATCATGATCAATCTGCCCCTTCATAAGCACGAAACATTTATCTCTCGATTTCTAATAAGTAATAACGACGTGCGAACTACCTATTTTCGGTTTCCTGTGGCTTAACTACGAGAAACTACTGGTTGAAATACACCCTGAGCTTACATCTTCTCGTGGGGCTCAATGGATCAATTGTATTTTTGGCTGAAAAGAGAAAGCTGACCTCTATCTAGTTAAGTGTTTTACCACCCTCGATTTTTGGATCCTGTTCTCTCCGATATCAGCCCTAAAAACAATGGGACTTTCTCCTCTGTTACGGTCGGACTCACTGTCGTCTAGCTGACTGCAGCAGAAAAGGCGGAGCCATTGGCCACCTACAAGCAGCCCTCTGCTACATGTCGATGCGTAGGCTCATGGGCCGGATGGCTGGATACCAGAAGCCGGAGAGTATTGGGAATTTGGAATGCACAAGTAGGTAGAGCGTGACCGCAATTTCACAGAAATGTGCCCGATTTCCAATGACTTTTAGGCAACAGGCATTAGACAGTGTGGAATTGTACTGGGTGTCTAGGTTAAGGCATGCTGACACGTCGTTGTCGCTTTTAAACCCCTACACCTGGAAACTTTCTCAAATGGATTTCTGGAATGAGATGTTATTAACATTGGACCCTGGTGAGCGCCTGAATGATGGCGCGAAACTTGACCAGGGTCTGCTGGATATGGGTGTATGCTATTTAGCTGTACAACTCATGGGACTTTGGTGTAATATAAGGAGAACACAGGTTGGTATATAACTTGACCTAGAGACTTTTACGGAAAGATTTTCTATCCTACGCAACATCCTCCCGAACACCTTCAAGATATGGAAAGCGGCTAATGAAGACTGCACGGAAGACGGTTTTAAAGATGAATGCCGGCTCATTAGATGCCAACTAAGCAGTGCTACCCGCCAATTGCACTGACAGGCCCAGGCAACATTATGAACAGGATGCCTATTAGAGCTGTGCATCTTCCCTTGTTCTTGTTCCCTATGTGAGATGTTAACTTAGCTCTTTTTATCATTCTATCAATTGTTATTCCATCTAACCAGCCCAACTGTCATTGACCGGTGAGACCCGCAGATATTTGCTGATTTGCAGAGAGAGAGAGAGAGAGAGAAATTCCTCACAGCGCCCTGAATGGTAATTTCAAGGGTTAGAAAACCAGCTGTCTCATTGCTGGACAAGGTCCGTTTTGGCATAAGGAGGACCCCAACTGAAGGTGACTCAGTTCAAGGGGCTCACACAGTATATATGTTGGACAGACCCATGTCCAGTTCAGGACCCCGCATTTCAGCTTCATACTCTACAACAGACATTGCTCAAGGCGGGTTTTTACCCATCCTTCCCTCGGCAACGTTCGGCCATTTGACCTTGACTTGCTGCCCCACTCGAGCTGGACTTCGACAGGAGGACAACGAGCAGAAACGGGCCCAACTATCGAGCCTTTCAGCAAGGCAAACATGCCCGGATATACTCACTCGACATACTTACTCGGCCTCGCAAGTGTTGTGCTGGTGGGGCTAGCAATCGTCATTGGCACTTTCTTTGTGAAGCTGTACCATGCGCGCATGCTGCTAATTGACCGTCGAAGAAGCAGTCTGGTAAACTCCCACCCGTTGATTTTCATGTTCATATTTTCTGCTACTCAAGAGCATAGCTAAACTACTCTAAGCCCGTGGTTCCAGGCCATTCGTTTCGATTTGGCCATCTCTTTTTATCTCAAAGACATTTTTGACCGGCTTGCCAAGAGATGCCCACTATCAGTTTGGCCTCGCAACGATTGCTCGAGAGCAATTCTACGAGACGGGGGGCTTCTACATGGACCGCTGGCCGATGAGCGGTTTGTTCGTTATTGTAGTCTCACCTACGATCGGTATGGAGATTACCCAACAAAACCCCAGGCTTACATCTAACCGTCCTAAACAACTGTGTCGTTACCTCAAACCTACTACCGGCGGTCCCACCATTTTAGACATGGATGAAAAAGAATGGAAGCCATGGCGTGGAATCTATAACAAAGCATTTCACCGTGACCGAGTCATCTCTCTTGTGCCTTGCATGGTGGAAGAGGTATTAGTCTACGCCGAAACCTTTAGCGGAGACCGGAGATATGTGCTTTTTGGATCCGATCACGCTTCGTTTCACGATCGATATAATTGGGAAAACAAGCCTGTAGGCGTGTTTTTATTTATCCATTCATATCTTCCTCGAACTTAGCAGTGTCTAGGGATTTGCAAGAAACTGAAAGCTTCCTTATCGTTAGGTACTCAAGGAGGCTATAATGCTCTAACAGACGGCATGCTAAGGCAGATCTAGTGGCACTAGGTCCCAATGCAGCTGCTACAGCCATCGTCATCAGGGGAAATCCTCGCGTGATAAACAGCCTACAATACACACTTGCCGTCATTAGAGAATCGAGGCGTCTTTTCCCACCTGCAGGTGCTACCCGTGCGTGTAAGCGGGGCATCAGTGTAACAGATGATGCAGGCAACGTTTGCTCAACCGACGATGCTATCCTATAGATCCTGCACGTCGAAATGCAAACTTCAGAAAGTACTGGGTGAAACCCGGTGCTTTCTTACCGGAACGTTGGCTCGTTCTCCCTGACCATGAGTTACACCCTTCACCCGGCGCCTGGCGTCCCTTTAGAACACGGGCCGAGAAACTGCGTTGCCCGAACCCTAACACTTGTTGAAATGAGCATCATACTTGCATGTTTTTAGCTATGATGAGTGGGACGTCAAACATCCGGTGAGAGGGGGAAAGCACTACCAGGGTGAACGGGCGGAATCTAGTTGAAAGCGGAGCTGCACATCCAGCGAAGCAATATCCTTCTCATATTAAGCTAGCAAAATAGCATACCTGGTTTGCTCTCTTTAAATGTTGCTTTCCTACACGCGTCGCAGAGAGTTTTCTTACAGATTCACTCTGCCAAGGCTCATATATGGTAGAGCATTTCTCCCTTATTCATCCCACTCCAAAGACCTGAAACCGGACCTCCTCCAGTTATGTGATTTGGCCAACAAAGTTCAACATTTACTCATATCTCCAGTGCGCCTGTTCTTGTTTTAGTTCGCTACGTAGGGCTTGTCTTAGCACTTCCGATACAAACCTCTCTCCATATAGCCTGTGTGCAATGAAGACAACCATGAATTTTAAGAATTCTAAGAATTCCGTATTGGCGATTTATTCTCTAGCCTCTTCCGGCCTTCAAGACCCTCGCAGAGCGTAGAGTTGGTTGCGCCTGAGTATTCCTTACACTCTAGTTCTGAAACAGGTCAATCAGGACAGCAATGGGTGAACCCGGTCGTCACCGCGGCCTTGGGATACCGCGTGTGTTGTTCTAAACCTTGACATGACAAATTCATCTGAGAACCTGTTGCATAGGTTTTGAGCAGTATCATATAGTGCAGTAGAAGAATAGGTTGCACCATTCTCAACTAAAAGCATGTATCACAGGTCGACAGTCTCGCTACATCGAGTACACAGGCTCAATTAACTCAAACAATTAATTCCCTATAAATGAGCAATAATAGCGGACATTTCCACATGGATCCGAGTTATCTGACTAGAGTTGAGTTGCGAGGTTCCGCCCTAAACACCATTCGCCACACCAAGACACAGGGAGTGATTGCAGTAAGGGCTCAAATCGCGGATAAACGCCAAGTGAAATTCAGAGTTTCTGCAACTCTGTATATCTATATTCCGAGGAGATGGGTGCGAGAGATGATCGTACATAATGGAGAGGAAAATAGCAATATGTATTCACCAAAGAACACCTGAAAATGGCCCCAAAAATAAGACAATGCTGATAAAATGTACAGTGAAGATTCCATCCCAATGAGACCAGGTGGAAGAGAAAGGCCAAGTAAAACAGGTATATAACACATGCAAATAAATGGAAAAATGAAAGTATAAATTGAGGAAGATCTGCCTTCTCATGTCGCAATTTGGGCTGGAAAATTGCTGAAAGATGGCGACTTCGCACTGGGTTTCACACCGTTTCTACCGTCCTGTTATCCAGCTCGTCCAACTCTTCTTCGGTTGGTTTGACGCTTCATCTACCTTCGGTTCTAATTGGCCGGGCTCACCGGGGTTGGGACCTTGCTCGAATGGCGCAGCGTTTTCCACTCTGCTAGCATTCACAGCTTCAAGCACGCTTGGTCTCGCATTGGCAACTTCGTCGTTACCTTTGAGTTCAGCACTTGTACCGTCTTCATTTTTAAGTCCTCCGAATAGCCATTCCTTTCCCTTGTAAAACATCGTTTGCTTTTTCAATTCCTCCTTTTGTCTCCTTTCCATATCCGCCTGCTTCTCTTGTTCCAATAATTTAAGCTGCTCTACTGTGGGATTGCCTGCGACATATGCTTTTTTTGCCTCCAGGAGCTTGTCTAATTCTTTATCAATCCACAGTTGCTTTTGGCGGCGATTGTAAAGTATCAGCGAGGTTGCTGAGTAGATGGTGAGGGCGGCAGCGAGACCTAAATTTGATAGATAACCGTCGAGTTAGAACCCTGCATCCAAGGATAGAGAACAAGTGAACGGGAGTAGCAAATGAAGTATCATTCCAATTTCCCATTTTCCAATCCTGATAAAAACCATCCATCATGGAAACGGTAAAATTTAAATCACGCGACCGGTTGATCGGGGAAAAAGGAAATTAACCTACCAGATGCAGTTATAAGAGTATAAACTGTAACCTTGTGTGCACGGTCGGCCCATACCCGCCCCTTTGACATAACCCGATCCATCGGGGTAAAGGCCTTCGCATATCGCGCCGCACGAGCCTGAGCGCGTAGCCGTTCGACTTTCTGCTTGGGAGTCTCTTGTTTGCCCCCGGGGCCCGATCCGGTCGTCGTAGATGAGCTAGTTCCTGCGCCCGCCGACCTTGAAGTGCCGGAGTTTGCTACTGACGGTTTCGAGGACGCATAGGGGCCCGTCGCTGTGAAACGGGTTGCGTCTGCTGCGGAACGAGACATGGTCAAAGGAGGGGTAGCTAGGCCAATTGGCCCGTGGGAGGGGGATATGGAGCTTTCAAAATAACACTGGCAATGCAGACTACGGCAGAGTATATCCCATTGAGTAGTGATAAAGGCTGGGCTCGTAGCTGTCTAGGGTTGTTGATCTGAGGTGTCTGGATGTTGTTCGCAGCTTAGGGAAATTTTTCGCATGAGAACGCACGGTCAGCCAAGACTCGGGACCAAATAGGGACTAGCGCGTAAACTGCCATTGAAACCTAGAGGTACTCCGTACACTTATCTAAGTTATAGTTAGGACGACACGAGTTCTACAAGCAACATAAGAGAAAGCGCAAAGTAGAGATACAAGGGAGCGATTTTGAGGAGCGGTTGAGGGATCTTATCTGATTTGCTCTGCTATAGTTTTTATCATCACAACAACTACCATCACATGCAATGGCAGCTCCATCAAACGACGTTGTCCCGGATCTCGCTTCAGTTCTGAGGACACTTTCAGCCTATGCGCCAGGTACTGTCGATCAATCTAGAGTTCATAATCCTCCAGTCGGGAGCTCGAATCATAGCCTGAATGCTAGAGCAATTCCAACCTCTAGACATTCTCCCCTGGAACAGAACCCTTTTCATCCGAACCAGCCGCCCAATCTACCTGACCCGTCCACAATAACCACCTGGCCCGCGGCATTGAAATATGTCATGAAAACCGTGGCGCAAAATGAAGCAACCCAGTCCAAGATTAAGAAGATGATTCGCACGCAGCATGACCATGAGAAACAATGGTGGGAGGGCAGGCAGGCATTGCTATCAAAGCAGGCAGGCCGGGAAGCGAAGAGGAAACAGCTTGATGATGTCTTGTAAGCTCAGGAATTCTAATCCACTCCGCTTTATTGAAATGATGCTTCTGAGAATAGTTTGATAACTCTCGTTCCTAGACGTTCAGTTGGCGGGGCTGTGTCGAAAGACTCTAATCCTCCTGTATGTCCATACCCCGATCATGCCCACAAAACGCGATGCTCCTTTTTGCAGGTAAAACCGTGCTTTGGGCTTTCTTTGAAGGAGTTTCTAATGCTGATTCCTCCTTCTTTCTATGTAGAGCGCTGAAGATGATAAAATCGAACTTGACACCTACGATAAAAAGGTATACAGGGCCCTAACAACCATGTCGAAAGCTCTTGACATGGAACTGCACGACCTGGGTATACCTTTCTTTACTACTCCGCACAAGCTAGTCACTTCGTCATCCAATCATGTTTCGGATTCACATTCAAGTGAACCTCTCAAGCCGGAAGAACTCAAGGCTCTACAACTGCGAATGCTGCAGCTCTTGGAAGATCTTTGTAAAGATTGAGACTTGAAATATCCCAGGGAAATCTGTGTCCACCCATAGCCCTCTTGAAATTTAAGAGCTACAACCATACGGTGCCTCTACCGGGAAGCAGTTTACATATGCATATGTCAGAAATTTTTGATCTCGCCAAAATAAAAATTCTTGGCATTGTTTATATCATCTCTCAGGTTCGAAGTCGTGGATTGGATTCGAGGCCCATTGGATGTGTCCCCAGAGCGCAAACTGCGTTGTGTAACTTGAATAATCGATCCGCTTGGCGCATTGCATTGGCCGACACACTCCATTCGAACGAATGTATCAAACACAACTTGAACCACTCAGCTCTCACTCTTCTCAGGTCTCTATACCCAACTGCGGTGAAAACACCCTGCTTGTCTTTGAAGAAAGATACTTGACATGATTAGTGAAGGAGTTCCTTTTACTTGTAATGTGCTATCTATGACAGGTCTACACACTTCATTCAAATGAATGTATTAAACACAACTTGAATCACTCAGCTCTCACTCTTCTCAGGTCTCTATACCCAACTGCAGTGAAAACACCCTGCTTGTCTTTGAAGAAAGATACTTGACATGATTAGTGAAGAAGTTCCTTTTACTCATAATGTGCTATCTATGGCAGGTCTACACACTTCATTCAAACAAATGTATCAAACACAACTTGAATCACTCAGCTCTCACTCTTCTCAGGTCTCTATACTCAACTGTGGTGAAAACACCCTGCTTGTCTTTGAAGAAAGATACTTGATATGATTAGTGAAGAAGTTTCTTTTACTTGTAATATGCTATCTATGGCAGGTCTACACACTCCATTTGAATGAATGTATTAAACACAACTTGAACTACTCAGCTCTCACTCTTCTCAGGTCTCTATACTCAACTGTGATGGAAACACCCTGCTTGTCTTTGAAGAAAGATACTTGATATGATTAGTGAAGAAGTTTCTTTTACTCATAATATGCTATCTATGACAGGTCTACACACTTCATTCAAATAAATGTATTAAATACAACTTGAATCACTCAGCTCTCACTCTTCTCAGGTCTCTATGCCCAACTGCAGTGGAAACACCCTGCTTGTCTTTGAAGAAAGATACTTGACATGATTAGTGAAGGAGTTCCTTTTACTCGTAATGTGCTATCTATGGCAGGTCTACGAGGAATTGGATGGCCATATTTTAGTGGTTAACCAGATATAAAGAGGGGAGATGGGCTTACTCACTTCCACCCAGGAAAAGAATTATTTTTTCAGCAATGTACCATCGAGTTTTACGTGATAGAGGTTTGGTGGGTTCGATTCAGCAAACTAACCAGCAAACTAAAAATTAATCTTTCGCCTTTTTCCCCCTGGACATCATTTCTTGTCTTGTATAATTGACCTTTTCTCCGTTATTGTGGCTGTTAAATCTAAAGGAGCGTCAGTGTACTTTTTAATTTCCGGAAAAATGCGGTCCGCGCGAAATGCTATACGAAACGTATCGCCGTTAATACATCAAAGACGGATATCGAGTAAGCCTCTCCAAGAACCAGCACAGCTGGGTTTCGCCTACACTTGGCTCGAAACTACCCGATAGCTACTTAGAGACGTTTGGACAGCAAGCATTTTTGAATTTCTAGTTGAAGAGCCGACGATGACTCCCATTGTCTCCAAGGTCACGCTTGGTCCCGAGCAAAGACGCCAAAGGCATTGCGAAGATTTGAGTTTATTTGTTATGCCGGCTACGAACCTTATCAGGACACCAGAAAGGGGAGTTATCCATTGTTTCTCGTCACAGTGACATATTTTCTACACGAAACAGCACCGAATCTGAAAGACGAAAAACCATACTCCGAGATTCTCCAGTGTTTTATACTCCTATATCGTCAGGAATCCGGCATCACCTTTAACCCTATGCGCTCGGGATGCAACGTTTCTTAGATGCTTCGAGGGCTGATACAAAAGGAAGCTTGCGTCGAGAGAAGAGTTTCTTTCTTCCTCGTAGAAGAAAACTGCTAGATAGCTAGAGGCCTTGCTTTCATGGAAGGTCCCGTGCAGAACGACAAACTCTCAAGGCTCGGGATGACTTCCAGACCAGAAGTTAATCCTCCGTTTGGTATATAAAAACTATGATAAAATCAGCCCTATCACCTCTCCAAGCTGTGCTTGTACATTTCCTCAATCTTTACTTCACAAGAAATCTTGCACATACTCATCTTCAATACAACCAACCCTTAATCCTGAAAACCAAGACAAGAGAGAAAAAGCTAGATGCAAGAGAATAGGAGTGAACGGATAACCAGCAGTCATGGCATCTGGCAAAATCGCTTACAGCCCCTTCAACGACAATACTCCAGTCATCCGCATCCGGATCGTCGCTCATTACAACCTCAGCCAAGTCTCCTCCGCCAGTTACGGCCACTGGTCCATCTACCTATGCAAGCCGAACAACCTTGGCTCCACGCGCATAAACATGCGAGCCATATGGGGTGAGCCAGAGGGTATCCTAGACTGGACCAAACACCCCTACGAGATGCCAATTCCTAAAACAATGCATTGGGACTGGCCTGTTTCTCGCGGCTCTGAAGTTCGACATTTTGCTAATTATATCACTACTCTGGGACGGGATAAGTATACATTTTCGGTGAATAATGGCGGGTGTCGGTATTGGATGTAAGTCGGGTTGGGTTCATTTCATCTATATCTCCTCTCTTTCCGTTCTCCAATTGTTCTATAGATATTCTTTGTCTTATTATTATTCTCGACATATTTGTTAACCATCTTCCTTTATAGAGCCACGGTTTTATCGGACTTCGCCAACGCTGAGTTCATTCAGTACAGCGTTTTTCAGACCATGCTTGGAAATCTAAGATATCGGTATTATGCAAACGCGCCCCCTGCCTGGATAGATATCATTCCAGGTACCTTTGCTAGTGGTTACGTGTTACCGGAATTCCGGTGAATTGAATCAGTTATCTGGGGCTTTTTCTTGTCGTTTGGCCTATCATAATAGTTTTCAAAGGCATATAATATAAATCAAGGTAGATATCGATTGCCCGGTGCGTATCACTTGATTTTGTATAGGATATATCATGTATAATATACAATCTCCCAGGTGTTGTATTGGCTGCCTGATTTAGAATAGGGATAGCATTCGCTCTCATATTCTCGAGCTGTTTTCCGGCCCATATAGTGATGTATAAATAGCGATCCAATGCAACAATTGTAAGTCTTCTTTCACCCGCATCGCCAAGTTCCGTACATAGATATTCGCTGTTGATTTCCCGGCCATTTCCGCTTACTTCGGAGGGCTTAGTGGCGAAGACCACTCCAAGCAAGTAGCCGTGAAATGAATGGGGTAACTGCATGAGGATTTCGCCTTGGAATTCATGTGAGGTCATATCGAGGTGAGTTAATAAACGCTAAACTAGAACCGGAGTTCCCCAATATGGCCTGTGTTGGCGTAGCAAGGTCATTGAAGAACGGTTGAATCCGAAGGTGATGACTTAGGCTGTGCTGGGCGCTGGAAGAGGAATGAAAAATCTCAGCACTAGAGTACTCAGCTGCATAGATATATGCATTTATGTCCCTTCTAGGATTCTCAAGGTAGCACACACAGCCCGGCAAATTTAGTATTTCGTAGCTTCTGTAGACACCCAACGTTAAAACCGTAGAGGGGCCGCGACTGGAAACGCGACTTCACTTCTCCTTCCAGCATGACAGGAGCATTTTTTTCCGATAACGTGAGTCCGAGGATTGCTCAGGGAACATACAGATTGGAGTTTGATTGCCAACTAAATGTTGAAACTCTGCTCTACCCACCACTGCCTTCTGACTATCTAAAACCCGAGAAATTCTCATTACATGTTTCGTTTGAGAGTGTGCGGAGGGAACGGAGGAGATAACGAAAGGGACAAAAAAGAAAGGGAAAAGCAAAAATAGTAATCGGAGGCGAGTCATGAGCGGAGGTTGGGTTGCAAGGCGAAAATATTGTAAAAGGAAAAAGGAGATTAAATTAAGATTCGCTATATATAGCACAACAGATTACAATGAAAATGTTCTCCCTAATAACCTCTTTGTACCCAAGATCGTGTTTTGTATCACCCCATGCCTTGGCCGATTTGATTTCGATGCAACCTGATTTTTGAAGAACGAAATGCACCGGATGGAACCGAAGGAAACTTTTGATAAATGATCAAAATGATTAAGTGACAAACAAAAGATGGTTTAGGAGAGTTGAACAGGGAAATTATAAATTGAGAGTGAACATGAAGTGCAGCAAAAGTCATTCCCGTTTTATTTTGTTCTAGAAATGGATGAAAGCAAAGGAGAAAAAAAAAAAAAAAAAGGACAACAGAAGAGAAAAGAAACTCAAGAAGACTCATTGACATGATTCCCATTCGTCCCATTACTCGCGACACCATTCTGTTTCGATGCGCGAACGGCTCTGCGAACGCGTACAGCCTCGGCAAGCTGCTCAAGCACATCAACGGTCATTTCCCAATTGATGCACGCATCAGTAATGCTGACACCCTTGACGAGCCCCGACGGCCCCTCGGGCGGCACCTTCTGGTTCCCCTCATAGATATTCGACTCGATCATCACACCAATGATAGCCTCCTCCCCATTCCGCAGCTGGTCACCAACGGACTGAGCAACAATGGGCTGGTTGAGATGGTTCTTCTTCGAGTTTCCGTGCGAGCAGTCCACCATGACGATCTCGCGCTGCTTCTTCTTGCGCAGATCCTGGCGCGCAGCCTCAATGCTCTCGGGGCCATAGTTAGTGCCCTTCGAGCCGCCGCGGAGGATCACGAAGCCGTGCTCGTTGCCGCTTGTCTTTGTGATGGCTGCTAACCCTTGCTTGGTGACACCGAGGAAATGGTGGGGATTTGCGGCGGCGCCAATGGCGTCGATGGCGACACCCAGGTTGCCGTCCGTGCCATTTTTGTAGCCAATGGGGAAGCTGAGGCCCGATGCAAGCTCCCGATGGAGTTGCGATTCGGTTGTTCGGGCGCCAATGGCGCCAAGGGAGATAAGGTCTGCGAGGAATTGGGGTGAGATTGTGTCCAGCATTTCGCTGGCGATGGGCATACCCATGCCGTTCAGGTCGGCGTAGAGCTTTCTTGAGATGCGTAGACCCTTGTTGATGTTGTAGGATTCATCGATATCTGGATCGTTGATCAGGCCCTTCCAGCCGACGGTGGTACGGGGCTTCTCGAGATAGGCGCGCATGATGATACAGAGATCCGCCTTCAGCTTGTCGGAGAGATTCTTCAATCGTCTGGCATATTCTAGGGCGGTATCTGGGTCGTGAATCGAGCAAGGACCACATATAACGAGGAGGCGGTCATCGCGCTGTTCAATGATTTCAATGGCCTCGTTGCGGCCGGATTGTACGGTTTTAATAGCTAATTCTGGCTGTATTGAGTGTCAGATATTGTCCAATCTTCCCATTGGACTTTCTTTTGCTCGATATATATGTTCTCGCAACATATAGTTCTATTGACATGCCATCCCCGTAGCTTCAGACAGGTGTGACTCACAGCACGGATTTCAGTCTGGAGGAATTGAGGAGAGAGGAGGGGGTCGTATCCCAGGACTAACGTATCGGTCAGTTCCATGATGGGATTTTTAAAGTTAATAGTATAAGATATAAAGCCTGACTCACTCCTGGTGTCTTCGTTGACTTCAACAGAGGCCTTTACCAGCGGCATTGTGAGGGTATGCGAATGGGTCACAGAAGAAGTAAAATTAGCGCTCTGGAGAGGGGGAGGGAGGGTCGGGGAGCGGCAGGGGTTTTTAAAACTCTGGCAGAAGTAATCAAACAGGGAGCACAAAAAAGAAAAGAAACACAGCTAACTTGCAGGGCAGCGTGGTATTTAAGAAGCAAAATGGTAAGACACAAAATTGAGCTTCGTTTCTTGTCCTGTCGTCACTCTTCCCTTGCTGCGGTGTTTGTTACGTAGAAGAAGTTCTGTTCTGGCCGTCGGTGATGCGGGACCGAATGACTCAGCGTTTTTTTTTTTTTTTTTTTTTCTTCTTTTTTTAGCCTCCAGTGTCACATCACGTGATATGCACCATCCCGCCATTTTTTTGCTGTTCGCGAGTACAAAAGCCTTTTCAGACCAGCCAGCTGCGAAACCCACACTCTCCGACTGGTCAGATTCACTCAGCGAGCAGAACGATCTTCAGGCCAGCCCCCCACAAAAGCCAGCCAGCCG
This sequence comes from Blastomyces gilchristii SLH14081, assembly GCF_000003855.2. Lineage (NCBI taxonomy): Eukaryota > Fungi > Ascomycota > Eurotiomycetes > Onygenales > Ajellomycetaceae > Blastomyces > Blastomyces gilchristii. The sequence continues at coordinate 532,738 of NW_003101666.1, forward strand.
TAAGAACTTAGACAAGTCCATAATTTCAAGTTGGGATGTGTCGGATCCGCATTTCTGATGGGTTGGGATAACAGGCAGCTGGACAAGGTTTGGGCTTGCAGTTGTCTCCCGGGATCCATCTGCCCATGCCATTGTTACAGAGCATTCAATTGCCTTTCTCAAAGGAGGTCTTCGGAGCTCAACGATTTCATTGGCTCTGCAGCTCAAGGTTGAAAATTTCTGGCGCCGTCCGATTCGCGATCCGCCTGCAGGATTGAGCTCGCCCTTCGTCAAACCAAAAATAGGGATCTCCTGGGGTGCCGGGTGTGGTGCTACGGCCCCACCACCGAGCAATCGCCGCCCCAGAATTGCCCCGGTAAGATTTATTACTGTCATGCTTGAGTTGTCGCTGGGCAGCCAATGGAACTAGCGCCCAACTTTGGGTTTTATGCTGATGCACCTTGCCCAGCTCCTTGATCTACAGGGACGACCACCCTCTTTTCCGGACTAGGGACATCCACATCTTCTTCTCAAAATTGGACTTCTCAGCACCCAGTTTAGGAGGCGGAGCTGTGTAGTTGCTTGTGGGTTGAATCATCCTGCAGTGATGGTGCCAGCTCGTCCAACTCTGCCTTCTTTGGTGGGTAATACAAAGCGATGAGGTGGGGTGTTGCGAAGAATGAACAGAAGCAGAGACAGCTAGCAAGCTGCAAACGAAGGATACGAATCAAGTAGCATGCCGTGTTTCGGTCGGCACTGCCGGAACCTTTCACTTGCATTTGTTTGGCTTCAAGGGTTTGGCAGGTCGATTTCGGAAATGTATCCGTTCGGGGAGCTATTGTGATTGATTGATTACTCGGTTATGATTTCCGACGGCGCCTCCATTTTAAAGAACACTTGCACAAGAAATTCAAGGCGTCAACCAGAGCGGTCCGTGAAGCCCACTTTTATAGGTACGTAGTACTAACTGAACCCGTCTACTTAGACTCTTCAGTTCATATGACTGTAACAGGAGGGCGTGTTTTATCGCCAGTCCGCAAATGAGTGTTTGATGATGTCAACTCAACCTACCAAGCCCCACATTGATGTACGACATTCGTTGCACTGGTTAAGAATAAAAGGTCAGTACGGGCCAGAATGCGATCTGATTCCCCAATCTTCAGCCTTGGGAAGTCATGAGGGCCAAATCGACGATCAACAGCTTCTTCCAATCAGCTTTTGCCCAAATCCAATTTCAGAGAGCTTGATAATTACATTACTCTTTTAGTTTGTTAATTGCTAGTTCGAGCCAATTATATGACTCTATCTTTCTAGGCGGTTTAAGTTTAATATACGGAGTAGATACTTTTCGGAAAGCAGCTGAGAGACAGTTTTGGCTCGGAAACTCAAGCGTCGACGGCAAAAACATTTGCGTGCCCGATGGAGGACAAACAAATCCCAACAGGAAAACAATGCCTTGTTTAGAACAATTCCTGGTGTATAACATGAAACCAATTCGTTAAGAAATAATACTTGAGCTAGTTCTTGAAAAATTTATGCACTAAGCTGAAAGTAGTTAAATCAAAACAAGACTTGAAAGTAAGCAATGGATTAATGTTTCTCCATCTCCGCCAGCCCCGGCTTTATTTTACACTAGTGACACATTAGGGCTAGCGTTTACTTTTGGCCGCAAGCCCATACAATATGATTGGTCAATTCTGACTTGAACCCCTTATGTAAGCGCCGATCATCAGCCCGACGCTTCAGGATGAGCCGCAACCGGTTCCAACAACATCCAAGCCGACATCTTCAAACAACTATCTCGAAGGATCAGACAGGAGCAGTATCATGCTCACTGAAACCTCACGTCATGTAGCGCTCATTTCTCCTTGGCTCGTCGTCGTTTGCCACGCTCATTAATACCCCGATCTTTGTTTGGATTGACTCCTTCTCTTCCTTTAACTCCCTACAGATACAGCGTCAAACAGATGTTGTTGGGACGTCTACCGCTCCCATACACTGTTCTATATTTTTCGAGCCTTCGTAGTCACTCCTGGTGAAGAGGTGGAAATGATGTCGGGCATATCTGCCAAACGCCAGCGGGAAGATGACTTTGAGAAGGCGGAGTTGGATTGGGAGCGGGGTCGCAAGGTATGTGTTGTTGGACACAAGCCCCATTTGCTTCTCTCTAAACACGGAGGGCTCTTCATTTAGAATATAACGACCATTCCCACTGTGGATTGTTCTTTAACTTTCTAATACTAATACTTCTCTCTAGAAACCGCGACCACTGCCATTCCGAACCTCTCTCACATCAAAACATACCACCCTATTCTCTCAAACTCACCACTTCTTCCCCTCCGCCGATATTTCTCCCCCAACCATCACCCCTGTCGAATCTTCAGATGATGACGATAATGGAACGGCATCATACATGGTCATGCCCCCTCAAGGCCAGATGGCGAAAAAAGATGACATACCATTCCTTACGATCAGAGTCCATCCATGCCACGACGCCGACTCAGATCTTGAGATGACCGACCCGCCCCGTACCTCTTCGAACCCCATTACCCCATACTCAGCGATCTTGTCACCAATCCCGCAGAGTTTGATTGTCCAATCTCTCAATATCAGTGGTGGCCGCACTGCAACACCCATTTATGGGCATTTCACTGCGAATATGAGCCTCAATACTATGAGAGAGGATTCCAATATTGCAAATGATACCTCTGCATTCATACCTTGCCCCGCTACCGTTTCCGCTAGAGCTGATGTCGTTATTCCTATTTCTTCTTCCTCTGCTAGTTCGTTACCAGCGTTGACTGATGGAGAGGACTGGTGGCGTCGTCGGAGACTTCCAAGCCCAATCAGCGAAGATGAAGTCTCTCCCACGACCACATTCCCCCCAATTAATCGGGACTTGAAATCCAATATCTCAACCACCACCGATGATACCTCAACATCTTCATTCCTCACTCTCCCCTGGGAACGGAAGCCCTCAGCCACGGCGGAACTGGAGCAACAGACTTGGGCACAGCACGACCCCTTAAATCACATCGCGGCACATGCTGCCGCTGCCGCTGGGAATAGTAAATTTCCCGAACGTAACCACCAACCCATGATCGCTCAAGATAACAGTTGGCAAATCGCAAGTAACCCAGCCATTCGTACTTGGACCCCCCAACAATCTACAACAACGACAACCACCTTTCCGCAATGCAACGGCATTTTCCCTTTCTCAAATAACGATATATTCCCTCTCCAGAGAGACAAAGCCAGCCGCCCGCCAAAAGTAAGCATTGCGATGGGTTACCGTGCTGATTGCGATAAGTGCCAGAGACGTGTGCCGGGGCATTATAGCCATATCATTCGTGGGTGATTTGGAACTTTCCTTTTTCCTTTGGGGAAAGAGGAGGGCGGCCTGATTTGTCCCTTTCTTTTTTCTTTCTCTTTGCTTCTTGCTTTTCCTTTTCTCCATGTATTAGAGATTAAAAGCTTTGATGATAAATGACCCCCTCTGTTTTACTTTTGTTTTTTTTTTTTTGGTTCTTTTCTATCATGATTTATGAAGTTGAGTATATTTGCTTGTCTGTTTCATTTCTTGTTTACAGCTCTCTATTCCCCCCATTTTGTAACAAGAGGTATCATAATTGTTTTTATATGCACATCAAAAAACCTGTGTTCCTGTTCCTGTGAGTGTCTATAACCTCTAGCTATACATGTATATAGTTCATGATGGTTTTTTTGATTCATGCACGCATGTGATGTTTTTATTTGTGATTCAGCTGATTGTAACTGTTATTTTATGAGTGAGCATAGCAGTGGATAGGATATATAAACAGGTATATATATACCTAAATGTAATCTGCAAATGAAGGAAATTTCTGAATCATCATTGAAAGTATCAGTTGTAGTAATTAATTAATTAAGTTAAGATTAATAAAATTGATAAGAAAGCTGAGGTAAAAAAGATGAATGTTAGAGACATTTGATGATAAAAACACTGTATGAGAATGATATATAAGAAAATGCCAACAGAAATGCGTAAGGGAAAACAGATAATCAATAAAACAGGCAGTGTACATCAAAATCCAACAATAATGGACCATAATCAATGCTCCAGTCCTTGCCCTCCATAATTCCATAATAAACCCACTTCATAAATATCATCGTCATGATCGTTACCGTTTGTAATATCAAAGTCAAAAACCTTCATACACCACCTCGTCTTCACAATAGAATGGCTTGTAGTCCCCCCTCCCCCGTCTCAATCCCCTGAACCCACCTCCCTAAACAAAGTCAACATCCACCTCCATCGCCACCTCCACCACCATCACCACCGCTATACCCGCCGCCCCCTCCTCCACCTCCGCCGTCGTACCTCGACTTCTTCTTCTTCTTCTTTTTGGCTGGCGGGTTGTATGTGATGGGGTCGCCTGTTTTCGGATCGTAACAGACAGGGCGGTAGGGCTCCGTGTTGTTATCTCTGTCCGAGGAGGAGAAGCACATCGTATATATATATATATATATTTTCCCTTCTTTTCTTTGCCTGGTGGTGTTTTTTTGTTGATGTAGGTTTGTTGTTTTTAGCCGAGGGGCTGAGGGGGAGTATTCTTGTGTTTTGGTTTGAGGGGCTGTTAGGTCTGGTGTAGACGGGCAAAAACAGGTTGAATGAAAAGTAAACTCTGAAGGTTGATATGTGGTTTTTGACATCGAATCACACAGAAGACGGATTTTGAAGACTTGTGCTAAGGAGACGAAGTAAACAACTCTGTAAGTCCTGGGGTGCATCCCATATATATATATAGATATGATATTTCAGCGACCAAGGGAGGTTGAGAGGGAAAATCCGCAAAACATCCCCTACTTGATTGATATATTTAGCATCGAGCTTCACAGCCCAAAAGAAAGAAAAGAGAAAGGAATTTTGCACTAACTACCTGTTAGTCCAGCTAGTTGTATTGTTTCTGCCTTGCTTTTCGTCTGTGTGACAAACATGACATGCATAGCCCCCTCTCAAGTTGAAAGATTTCTCACATCTTACTTCAATGAAGAAGAGTTTGGAGAAGTAGAATTTGCTTGTGAAGCAATATGAAAATGCTTATGATAGAAGAAATACGGATCTGCCATGGCCCTTGAGTGAATCGTATCCACCGGCTAGTCAGATGACAAGTAGGGGTACGCGACAAGCGTTGCGGCATCCCGGCCCTCCGGCCCTCGAGGCAGATCGACGACGCGATGGAGTCAGAAATATATTTTTAACATTGCAGCCTCATTCTTCTTCTTCCATGATGATAATTGATCCCTCCGAGGAGTCATTCTTTAAGCGGGGTATGCGCATAGAAGCCGCTTGCTGGATACAGCCTCGCTAAACACTTCGGCGGTTGCCTGGAAGACGTCGTCGTATCGAGACAGCCACAAAATAGAAAGGCAAACTCGGGAGGCAGACTCCGGGGAAAGTAATTCTCTGAGAGGGGCAAACCGCTTGAGTGTGAAGTTTCAGCAATTCTTTTTTATTCATGGATATTGTTTGATATTGAAAGAACCTAGGAAGGTTGTTGAGGTTGAAGGGGTGAAAACCGACAAAAAGGTAACTAAATATAGATCAGGGGCGGCGTGAGACGCGCTCTCATTTCTGCATGCCAGCTTCGATCGGCCCATGTTATTATTTCATTTGCTCATGACATCTCCGTGTATCTATTTCGTTAACTTATCACTGGAAGGACAAACTAGAAATGTCTAGAGATTTGCATCCGCCTTTTGCTGTCTTTTATTTCTTCCCCAGCCTCAAGATATCTCGGCCACATAGACACATATCGGGCGGGCTGGAAGGGAAACCGGGACGCTTGCTTATGGCTCCGAAGATGCGATGTACTGTGCACGACGAATATCCAATGATAGCAGTTGCCATAATGAGGATACATAAAACGTGATGCATACAATGGAGGTTTATCTTCTAGAAAAGAGGCACATTTTACCGGCAGAGAAGGTATGCCCTGAGGGCGATTGCCGAGATTTGAGCCGAAACTCTAATTCTCCACAACGATCCAGCTCACGTGGTTTTGCTATCACCAACATCTGAAGTTGATAATTTTCCCAACCAGATACCAACAAACGACAGCGAGGGATGGGATGGGTGAAGGATTGTAGTCATTGTGAGCGGGCCTTTGGATTGAGTGCGCTGATCCCTCTTAATGATGATTTCTTTGCTCCATCCATTAATGAATGAATGTTGGGTTGCATGAAACAAATCAGCCAGAGCAGCGGATGTTCTTGCTCTCGGTTGAGAGCTTAGTCGCCGTCGGCAGCCCGGCGGGGACCCGATCTACACAGCTGCAGGAGTTCAGCTGTTAGCAACACCAAATGATTTCTAGCTTTCCTTCCTCTCACTGGGCTATACATTATTTCTTCCTCCCAGCATCCAATTTTGATCCCCTCCGTGAACTACCTTGTTTTCCGTTTAATCGCAAATTGGCTTGAACAGAGTCACAGCCATCATGTCAGGAAGGGCTCAGAAAGGCCTGCGGCAAATCCTCCAAAAATCCCCCTCCGATGTCGTCATCCTCTCCTCATTGCGAACAGCAGTCACCCGGGCCAAAAAGGGCGGGTTTAAAGATGCCTGCCCCGAAGAACTGATTTCCCACATTCTTCGCGCCACACTCGCAGCAAACCCGAAGCTTGACCCCGCATTGATCGACGACGTAGCCATTGGAAGTGTTCTACAGGAGTTGGGTGGCACAAAGGCAGCTCGAATGGCTCAAATACACGCCGGCTTCCCTCACACCGTTCCTTTCCATACCGTCAGCAGGCAATGCAGCTCTGGATTGGCTGCTATCACTGCCATTGCACACTCGATTTCCGTGGGCGCGATATCAGTTGGAATTGGCGGGGGCATGGAATCTATGACGCGCAATTATGGTTCTCGGGGTCTTCCTACAGTTCTGTGGCCGGAGCTGCGCGACTCGCCGTCTAAGGATGCGAGAGATTGCATTATGCCCATGGGAATAACGTCCGAGAATGTTGCGGAGCGGTATGGAATATCGCGCAAGGACCAAGACTTATTTTCTGCGGAGTCTCATAAGAAAGCCGCAGCAGCGCAGGAGAAGGGACTATTCGGTACCGAAATTGTACCCGTTACGACTAAAATCTTCCCTGAAGGTCAGACGGATGGCCCGGCGACGGAAATCACAGTCACTAAAGATGACGGCGTCCGAGCGTCGATCTCTCTTGAGAAACTAGCTGCTCTTAAACCAGCGTTCTCAGCAACGGGATCAAGCACCGCTGGAAATAGTTCTCAGGTCAGCGATGGGGCCGCTGCCACGTTGCTTATGCGTCGCTCCACAGCAGCTGAACTTGGCCTCACGTCCAGCATCATCGGAAAATGGGTGTCCACGCAAGTAGCCGGCTGCGCTCCTGATGAGATGGGTATCGGTCCTTCTGTTGCTATCCCAAAAGTCCTCTCCCACACCGGTCTCTCGATTTCCGACATTGGAATCTGGGAAATCAATGAGGCTTTCGCTAGCCAGGCTGTGTACTGCATTCGGAAACTTGGCATCGATGAAAGTAAAGTTAATCCCAATGGCGGAGCAATTGCATTGGGGCACCCGCTGGGAGCAACGGGTGCGAGGCAGCTTGCGACTCTGCTTCCCGAGATGGAGAGGCATGGGGAGCAGGTTGGAGTAGTAAGTATGTGCATAGGAACCGGTATGGGGATGGCAAGTGTATTTGTCCGGGAATAGAGTTTTGGCTGGATTGTGTCATTTTCGGGTTATCCTTTTCATTTCAACCTTTTTCTTTGTATCCTGAGTTGCAGTCAATTTTCTTCACCTTGCGATACACCAGACTCCTACCCCGAGCAATCTGGATCTGTTGCTTGCTGGCTCTTGAAATGCGGTTAGATAGTCGGGAGGGAGTGTGCGACGCTATCAAAGTTCTATAGTTGGCGTAATAAAGAACATTGGTTGAAGACGTATGAAAGGATATATATAGTTCTATAATCATATTTAAGCAATTTACTTCCTTTATTACCGGATTATCCCTCCAATATCTTTCTGTAGTTTCGGTTCTTCCGCAGTAGAGTAGTGCTTTTAGGAGAGAATCACGTGATCCATGTCATTTTCAGCAGCTCCGTTTTCTCTTGCGGAGAAAAATCGAAAAAACCTTCAACGACGAAGTCAACGAAAACGCCAACAATGTCACTACCAGCACGCCTGTTGGCTCCATTAGAGGGGGCGCCCTCTAGAATATCTAGTGCGTTATACGTCTGTTCGACCTGCAGACGCCAATGCCTGCCCCAGTCCTTTCGATCTATCAACCACCGATTCCAATTTCGCCAGTACACCCCATCAAACAGCAGCCAAAGTAACGGTAACGGCGACCTTCCTGTGACTGAAAAACTGCGGAGGAAGCTATGGGGAACCGACAATCCCCCGGGAGTCAAGGATCCGTACGGAAGTGAAAGCCAGCTAGACTATGTCGAACCAGAAGAACTGTCAAAGGCGGACCCTTACCTCGCATCTGAGTTGGGAGAGGATGAGCAGGGAGTGCGTATTGCCACTGCTGAAGAAAAAGAACGAGCGGAATATAAGAGTGCGGATACCTGGGATGGTTTAAGACAGGTTGGCGCGGAGCAATGGTGGGAGAATCCTCCTAAGGCCGAGGATTTTTTTGCACCGTACGTTTACTATACATGTCAATCCCTCTATGCTATCGTCGTGTTCAACAATGCACACGGAGCGATGCATTTTCCACTTGCTTCTGAAGATCCCCTTCGGTCGAATGGGAAAGCATGCCTCCAGTTGTATTCTAACTGCCTCTTACAGATTTATGAGCATCGAGAAAGTCACCTCCCGCACCAAATTCTACCAAATCCTCCACCAAACCATGGTCGAAATACTCATCTTGAAAACCATGAACAAGCCTCTCACAGACGGCTGCAATATCATGGGCTACGAAGATGAGATCCTCTCTATCATTAACCAGGCGGAGGTGACGCCAACTACCGATTTCGCTACTGCATCCCTGACTTTCCCTAGCGAGGAAGCGAAGAAAACTATATATGAATGGTTTTCACAACTTTATGAACCAGTAGAAGATAGCGCTGAAGCGGGAGCGGAAGAAGTCGACTTTGCTGCGGAATCCACCCAGGCGGACGAGACTCTGCCTGAGGAGGCCAGACAAGACGAAATGGATACTAATGACCCAAGACCCTACCGTCCTACGAATCTCGGGTTCCTCGGCATGCCTCTTTCAGACCCCGAGTTCAAATTTGCTGTAAGCTCGTCCATCTCCCGGCTGTTGTAAATAATACATATGACAATCACAGGGATTTATTCTCGTCCCCTCCTTTTTCGCCCCTCCTCATCTCCCCACCCAACATTAGCAGAACTGACACAAAAACAAAACAAAAATAGTATCTCAAACGCGCCAGCCAATTAGCCGGCTACCGCATCCCAGACCCAGAAGTGGCCAAAATCACCAAACCATCACGACTTATGAGCTTCCTCTCTGAAGTCTCGAAGCCGAAGCCGAAGAAGCTGGCAGAGCACCTCCTTAAGGATAAACGTCTTACCAGCCTGCCCAACGTCAAGATCATGGATAGGAGATACACGCCGATCGATAAGGAGAAGGAGATTGGGCGCTGGAAGATTATTGAGGAGGAGTTGACGAGGAGGGGTTTGCCGGTTACTGGTCGGGCGAGGGCTTGAGGGACGTGGTGATGAGAAAGAGAGCGGTGAAGATTGGCGGGTTTGGTTAATCCGTTGGCTATTAAGGGGAACCTGATCATAGATTGATTGGAGTGCGGTGATGTGAAGAGTGGCGGGGAATTGTGTACCACTTTTCAGTTGGCGGGCGCATGTAGACTATTGCTTTGGATTTGTTCTATCTACGTTCGGAACTTCCTGCTTTTCCTTTCTGGTTATTTTTTTTGTCATGCTAATCTGTATGAATATATCTGTAGGTCTGGTTTAAAAACTTAGAAGTTGTCTATGAACTATGAAATGGGTGAAAGCGCTTGCGCACTTTGAGTATTTCTTACCACGCTCGCTATATTCTAGGGGAATAATTACAGCTTCACTCAAGAGTCCAAAAATTCAACTCAAAGATGGTTATTCAATATATTGAATTCTATCTGTCCAATCCTACAAAGAACATAACATGGACCACAGTATCGGCTCCGCACAAGTTTCCCACTGTTGCCTGCCCGTTGTTGAGTTTGATTCCTTTCCGTATACTGTTTATTCATGACACTCTAAGCCCACCGCAATTTTGTTGGACAAGCATTTCAAAAGTTCGCACGCCATTTACAAGCCACATTGCGGTCGTAATCGCATGGTGCTGCTAGCCGTACAAATTCATATGCGAATGCAGTGTCAGAAAGACGGGTAATGCTGGTATGAGAGGGTTTCCACAGCTCAGGTTCCGCAAAATTCGGCTCCGCCCCCGGAAATTACAGATGTCGACTTTCCGAACCTCTGCAACTGCTAGAGAGACCATTTATAAAGTTTCTCTCTAATGTCACCGTCAAACCGTCACAAGAAGGTTTGTTTTGTCTCTCGAAGAGCCCGACATCTAGACCTTATATAGAGTGCTGATGGCTGCTAGATGATATCACCAGTCACTTGTATTTATGTAGCCGACGGGCTAAGACCCAGATTAACTTCGACGGGACAATCGTGGATCTTGCTACAAATTTATGAACGAAGGGCGATATGTTTTTCTTAAGCGTGGTGGGCCATCCAAAGCGCCGAAGCTTGGAATGTAGTGTGTGGCCCATGCAGTTTTCTGAGGCTCAAGCTCAAATACATCAGCACGGGCAGGAGTTGAGGAAACCCGATTGGTGCTGCTGGTGCAGGTGGTAGTCTTCTGGCAAGTGTGGAGTGACCGGTTGAAGGTTTGAACGTGTTTCAGAACCTCATCTTTTCGCCCCTGCTGGTATTGAATAGCCTCTGGTCATGAAATCTGTGTCCTTTCCGCGCTCTCTCGTTGAGTCGGATGTGAAGAGGCTTCGTATGGTTTCGTTGTCGCCCATCATTTTTCGGCGTTTATTGCGTTCCCTCTCTTCCTCTAGTACTCGTGCTGTTAATCTCGCTGTTGCAGCGTTCTTAATTCCCGAAGGTACTGGTGTGGAGGTCCTGCTATCAGGCCTAATATTAGGTGCAGATGGAGGTTTGGCTGTATTTGTTGTGCCATCGACGCCAGGACGTGCGTCAAAATCGGTAGCTGTGGCACCCGACTCAGCGCTACTCCCGTTCTTCTTCCGTTTCTTTTTAGAGCCAGGGGCCTTCTTAAGTGAGTGTGTCAAACCCCGGCTATTTAAATCTTGCACACGAGATATCAACCGCTTCTTTTCAGCGTCTTGTGACGGGAGAATTGGAATGATGTTCTCGAGAAGGTAGGGCTCGTTACACTAAAAAATCTCATAGGTTAATGACCGTCTAGGAGAACAGGAAAAAAAAAAAAGAAAAAGGATAACATATATACGAACCTGTAAGCAGTTGTCGGATTTCATTTCTCGGATCGCCTCTTCGGAGAACGCATGGCCGCAGGGAACAATGTATACAGCCTTCACATTTGGACCCAGCTCTTTACGAGTGATCGGGCAGACCTTGCGCTTTTTACCGTTTGCATCATCGTCGATCTCGAACTTTACCTCAACAATATCGCGGAGTCCCTTGACTCTTCCTTTCAATATCTCTTCGCAGTCGTCTTTCGAGCTGATATCTTCGGCGTCATCTGCTGGCATGAGGAACTTTAATATAGCGTCCTTGTTATAAAGATTTCCAGCGGAATCGGATACTATAGGCGCAAGTAGCTGTTTATGCGAGAGAGGACAAGTCGACCAGTAATGCTCTAAGTGTTCGCGTAGGGTTTCTTTAAGCTCAGCGGCTGTGGGGTTGCGAGCGGCAGACTTGACCAGTTCGCATCGCTTCGGAATACTATATGCGAGTAAGAATATGAAGTCTCTTTCTGGGCGCATGCAAACTTACCTCCCGCCATCATTACCCATGATTTCTAGCTTGGTTATGATTCTCCAGTAGCAATGAAATAGTTGGCGGTTGACGTTGGGAAGAGTTCGCGATTTCGGCGGCAAATTCAAGACACCGGTTGGGTAGAGGGAGATCGGCTAATAGTTTTTAAGCTCCGAGAACTAATAGTTATTGATTAATAATGTTATTATATATGACTAAGCCGCCAAGCATGTATGTGATAGGCCAGAAGTGTGAAGAGCTCCAACTTGGTCTGATATCAACGACAGTGTTGGAACCGTGAGCGGCTTCACAGTAGACCCAATGCTGCCATCATGAAACACTCCGGCAATCTCTTCGTTGCTTTGGGCGTAACCATATGTTCTGCCATTGGTGTGGTGGGAAGTGATGCCTCCGCACGCCCTCGAGGAGTAGGTCCTGAGTGTAAGTGTATACAAGACTGTGCTTGAATTGCCTGCAGCTATATTTCACTTCTCTTCACAAACTATGACACTCCACATTACAATTAGTTAGCTAACATTTGATTAACTAAAAACACTAGTTGCCAAATACTACAAGGACACTTCCACATTCGCCTGCATTTCCAACCCCTCTGTTCAAATCCCCTTCTCCACAGTGAACGATGATTACTGCGACTGTCCTGATGGCAGTGACGAACCGGGCACCTCAGCATGCGCCTATATATCAAATTTCTCTCCATCTGGCCTTAGAGACGATGGGGCCAATCGTGCCCCAGCTCTCCCCGGTTTCTACTGCATAAATAAAGGCCACAGACCATCATTCATATCATTCCAGCGAGTCAATGATGGCGTTTGCGACTATGACGTCTGCTGCGACGGTAGCGATGAATGGGCCCGGGTTGGTGGTGTAAAATGCGAAAACAGGTGCAAGGAGATTGGAAAGGAATGGCGAAAGAATGAAGAAAAGAGACAAAAATCTCTGACTGCTGCAGTGAGGAAGAGGGGAGAGCTTGTTAAAGCTGCAGCTAGATTACGAAAGGAGGTAGAAGATCGCATCTCAGATCTTGAGGTGGAAATTAAAGCTTCAGAGATGAAGGTGCAGAACCTCAAAGACGCGCTCGAAGCAGTCCGGGCCAAGGAAAGGGGTAAAGTGGTGAAGGGGCAAAAGAAGGGCAAAGTTAACGTTCTTGCTGGACTGGCCAAGGAGAGGGTTGAAGAGTTGCGAGGAGCATTGGTGGAGGTTCTCCGTGAAAGGGATGAGAATTTGGCGCGAGTTAACCAACTTGAGGCTATCCTATCAAAATTCAAGGAAGAATACAATCCCAACTTTAACGATGAAGGAGTAAAGCGTGCTGTCCGCGCCTGGGAGGATTACGCTGCGCGTGACGACAAAGGTAGCCACGGTGACGAAACTCTTAATCGAGACTTGGATGAAATATGCAAGCCGGACAGTGAAAATTCAGGTATCAACTGGGATCATTGGGAAAATGAACAAGATGGGGAGTCTGAAATTAGCCTTCGTGAGTTTCTTTTTATTTTCATCTATTTTTGAAGCATCCTGTTCTATTTAAAGCCACCGGATGATGCTAATACAAGTTCTCCAGTCTACAAAGTCGCCGCCTATTTTCCCGATTCATTGGTTAACTACTTGGAAGACAAAGCTCTCCAACTCCGGTCGATTTTGGTATCGAATGGCATCGTTGCCGATACCAGTAGCGACTCAGATGCCACAGAGCCCAGAGCCGTGACAGAAGCCCGGAATGCGGTTTCCGCTGAAGAATCATCCTTGAATAATATTCGCTCTCAGCTAGACGACCACAAATTAGACCTGGACAAGGACTATGGACGGGATTCCGTATTTCGCTCGATGAAAGGCTCATGCATATCTAAAGACTCGGGTGAATATACATATGAACTCTGTTGGCTGGAGAAAACCAAGCAGATACCCAAAAAAGGTGGATCCTACACGACTATGGGCACGTTTTCTGCGTTTACAACCGTGACTGTCGACGAGCAGAACGCAGCTGGCAAAGTCGTTCCTCAGGAAAAGATAGCTCTGGAATACACCAATGGACAAACATGCTGGAACGGCCCTGCGCGTTCAACAAAGATTGTTTTGGAGTGTGGAGAGCAGGATGAGATCTCGAAAGTCACGGAAGACGAAAAATGTGTATACAGTATGTTTGTGACGACCCCAGCGGCCTGTGAAGGACCTTCCAGGAACGGAAATAACGTCCGTGATGGTCGCAAAGATGAGCTTTGAAGGATTGAGCGTACAGCAGAATGGTTTGATAGTGCTTGGTTAGTTACACTGGATTGTTACAAACTTGACAGGATTCCATTCTTCTCTTTTCTTCCTTTTCTTTGCTTCTCCTTTCTGCTTCTTGCCATGCTGAACACAATTTCAAACATAGAATATATCGTCTTATGATTACCCCTTTTCTCCATCATCTGTTTTTGGGTCATTTTATCCTGAATTTTTCCATTCCTCGCCTCAGCTATATTGTACTCCCATTTGGGAATATTCCGCTACTTTTGACTTCCTGTGCGTGTTTTGCCTTTCTTCTCGGGCTACCTATGTGTTCAGTTTGATATACTGTACATCACAGTATTGCTATGGAAAAATGTACGACTTACAACAACACGCCAGGGGCAAAAACACTACCGATTCCACCATCCCACATGAAAATAAGGGGGGAAAAAAGCATCTTCCCACTCAAAGCCTCTTCCGTAACTAACTTACTCGAAATGTTCAATCTGATTGAGACCTCATCATGCCAATAGACCTTGTCAGCAGAATTCACCTATATTAGCGAACTTATCGTTTAATATGCAGGACCAACGACAAGGATAAAGTGAGAAAACGAAGCGAACAATGTATGGAATCAACTAATCAACCGTCCTGGCGTCTCGCTTTTCAACATTCTGTTTCTCTTTGCAGAATCCTGCCTCGGACAAGGGTCTGTCTCTCGCCAAGTACCGTATATGCTAATGTCGAAGTTAAAAATTTTTGGTATATTTTTTGTCTCCTATTCTGATTTTTCTCTCTATTCTTTTACGTGTTTGAAGCCTTTTTCTTTTTATTTCTTTTGTCCCCTTTTTCACTCACCTTCCTGACGCCCTATCCGCCCAAATGCGGTCTCCTCAGACCCAAAACATGATCCTTGAACTTTCTACAGCTGTGAAACTGTTGGGGTTTAGCAGAAGGAAAAGAAGTGATTTTTTCCTCGCACTTGCGGATTGAAAATGTCATGGTTTTGATACTCCCAAGGAAGGGATAGGTGGCGGGTACTCTCATCCCCATGCATGCCTTGCTCGTATTTACATGCCTTGTCAGTCTAACGCCCGTTGTGTGGCCCTGATTCTATTCTAAACTCGATCTTTTGCGCTCATGTTACCCCACACTCCCCCCCTCCGGGCCCTACCCCTGCCCTCCTACCTACTCCAATCCCAACCCAAGCACGTCGCTATATCGACGATTCAAGGCTCAACAATAACACCAATAAAGTAGAGTTACTGGCATTCACTAGATAACGTAATAATTTGACTCAGAACGAGGACGAGGGTGCGCATCATATACACCACTATCGTAGCGACGTCGGGGCTAGGGTATATTTTGTTTTCTTTATATTGCCCCTCCCCCCACGCTCCAACCCACTAGTAGGTCCTAGGCCTTTGGTCTTAAGCAGGGGGAGATTAGTGATAACAGAAATCACCACTGCTTAGATTTGGAAGTCCCCGGTTATTAGATGGTTAGATTCGACTTTGAGCAAGGTTCGGTGTGGATATTATTGGTTCCTATTCTTTGGTGATGATTGGGGGTAGCTGAAGAAGAGCAAAAGAGTGGTGCTCATCCCACGAAACTCTCGTGTATGACCCGCTGTATCATGAGCTCTGACAAGATCTACATATCTATTTATCCAGCGCCGGAAGGGCAGGGAATGTGACGTGGAAAATAACCGAGATGCTCAAAGAAGGTTGCGTGCTTGAGCCGACCTTTCAGCCCTTGTTGTATTCTAATTTAGGCTGATTTGCGGGGGAAGAAAAGTACCCCGATAATCTATAATGGATGAAGATTAAAGGTTGTTTCAGAGTATGTAACTAATAGTAGTTGAGATCTCATTGTTTTAATGAAAGTGTATCTCTGCAACTTCGCTACGTCTCAGTACCAACACAGCCCAGACACCAACATGCCCACTTCTTTGCTCCTCAGAACTTCCCTGGCCCATTTCGGAAAAGGACTGGGTAAGCTCAAATAACATAAAAAATAACAACAATAACATACGTCGAATTGAAGGAACAAAGGAAAGCAAGAAATGCTAATTTCCGAGAGCTAGAGGTATTTCTTCCGTAGTTTGAACATATTTTCCTCCTCTAATTCGCGGTCACGAATCCAAGTGGAGTGGACGCAGGTGGAAACGTTTAGGATAGAGCGCCTTTCCCGTCCTACGGTAGTGGTGGACTGAATGAACGTATCGAGTAGGGAGAGTTCGGATACGTTAAGGTACCTTTTCAGCGGCAGGGAATGGCGGTGTATAAGGGAAGAGAAAGGCGGAAGAGAGAGGCTAGCTCATCGGGAGCTGCTTAGTGCTGTTAAAATGGTCAGATGAGTGTACAAAAGAGTAAACCCTGTTTTTATATCAACTCACAGAGCAGCTGGTGCAGCTGCAGGAGTTGCAGTCGCCGGCACAGCAGTTGCAGTTGCAGGGAGACATTTTTGGATGGGTAGATGGGTGATGAATTTGTTTTGAAATTCGGTAAGATTTTTGGATTGCCTTTAAATGTATTATTGTCAACGAAGCTAGTCTTGAGAATAGTGAAGGGAAAGATTTCTAGAGGAAGAGGGGGAAACGAACCGCTTTTTTATATTCCAGGTGCCCTTCCCTTTCCATATGTTTCGCCCACCTGATTGCACGTGCGCGGACCCAACCGGACGCTAGCGGGGCGGAGAAGAGGTGTGATGATGCAGACTGTGGTAAACAACCCTTCTTCAGGCTGCTTGGGTTATAATTTATAAATCACGATGAGAGAAAGACTGTTGGGAATGGTAAGTGTGGGGAGAGATTTGCTGGCCCCTGTTCCTTGTCTCACCATTGCCTCACCGTTGCCTGCGCTCATTGGAAATGATATCGAATTAAAATGCCTCCAAGGGGAGGGAATCAAAAAGCAAAAAGTTGATGTGTGGAGTTTCGGCCTTCCAACTTCCACAATATCACATTTCTATTTCCCGGTACCGCTGAGATCATGAGCCGCCCACTTTGAACAGTGCCGAATGCAATTCTAGTGCTTCCACGCCACTAGGTTCCAACTCCCTCTCTGAGAGTCTGTGCAGCGCCCACACCTTCGTTTAGATCCTAGGGAATCAAAAGGATGAATCAGAAATCAAGATATTTAATTTTACCTGGCAGGCCCCTGTAGGTTAGCGCTCCATGCTGGATTCTGACGATTCTCCATGCTAGTAGGCATATTTCTAGCATCCCGTGATGGGAAATAGCATCGCAATTCCTATCGCGTGTCAACCAGGCTAAGCGAGCAAAAAACAGCGCATTTTCCGCAAACAGCCCACGGAGTGGGACTTGTGATCCACGTTTAGGCCTCCATCTCCCAAATGCTTATTGGGCTGCCGGGAGGTTGAGATTGGCATCGGAATACCATTATCTCATAGCCCAATGAGAGTACACCGAAGAGGAGAACCAGAAGCGTTGGTTGGGATGTCACATCCGTGGCGGGACAGGGTCTGCTTTGACAAAACTAGGTGCTTCTCCTTTTATCCGGGCCATTTACGATTGTGTGTGGCATAACCGGGCTGGTAGCTTGGAGAGTGATGTCGTTTGATGCTGAATGATGTCAGTCCAGCCCGGGCAAGTTTACCAAGAGTGTTCGCATATGCTTATATAAGCAGACTTCCTCGATCAACCCCCCTTCCTTCGTTCCAGCAAGCTCCCGTCAAAAACTTGAAACACACTCTCTCTGCACACGACTTATTACAGACCCTCTAGAGAGCTCCACCTGTGTCGTGGCAGCCTGCAGCTGCGGAATCGAGAAGAAGCTTTGGCATGCACAAGTCCAAAAAGGCGTCCGCCCTGGGAGCCCCTCAAGTCGCCGCTATTGGCCATATTATTCGAGCCGTTTTGCCTGTTGACGAGGCGTATTTTCTTTTGAGTACTCCCGTTGGGAATTCTCGATATTTCTGATGCTTGTATGGGCAATTCAAGCATTACTAAATCTGTGATGGATGATGATTTCATATCTTTTTCGACCAAGGAACTTCCTGCCCCCCTGTTCTTTATCCGCTTAAAACATCAAGCTGTGTAAATACGTGGCACACTTGAGTCCACTTCTCTCGCTTGCCGTGGTTTCCCGGCCATTGGCAGTTAATGGGGCCGCGAACCACCGCCCTGGCCTTGAAGGATTGTTTTGAAGCCTCCCCACAATGACTTGGAGGGAAATTGACTGAAAATATCAACGGATCAGGGAGTAGATTATCATGAAAAGGCCCAAATCTTTGCATTTTACTTGGCCAACAATGTTGGGTTTGCATGCGAATGTCAAGAACAGTTGACATAAGGGACTTCGAAATCAGCTTGTGTTAATCATTTTATTGAAAGCTAAAGCCGTTTTTACGGATCATGCTTGGGTTGAAATCCCATCAAACCAACTATCCCCATGTCATCCTGCAGGCCTCTCACCAATCCAGCGTCCCTTCAATAACTGTCTCTCCAGCCTCTATCGCAGCATTTTCGTCCAAACCCACAGACAACTTCTCATAAATCTTCTTCGTGACCTCATTATGCAGCTCCATCATCGCGTCATCGATATGCTCCTTGGGAGTACCAACAAGGTGCGTTCGGAAGGTTCCAGCGTCCGCGTCTGTCGTTACAAGAATTGCATTGCTTGCTTGAATGTTTCCGTACATGCCGAGGAACACGAGCCCGGTTATGATCTCAAACTTCTTCTCTGGGCCATAGAGGAATTTGGCATTTGCTTCATAATTCAAGAGTTAGTAGTCTGTAAAGCAATCGGTGACGCACGAGGTGGCTTCCAAAGGGTGCGATGAACTCACCAAGAATTTGCGTCCGAAGATATGCAGCACTCATGCTGGATGAAGACCCGATTTATCTCGAGGGATATAGGTATGCGAATCTGGGAAATTGATATTTTGAAGGCGGTTGCTTTAAATTGACGTCCTCCCAGGAAAGGGCTGATTCCACCCTGTTTAAATATCCATGAGATCGCTCCAGACTCCAACTCTTCGATTTTTAGAACGTATGGGGTTCGTTTAGTTCCAGCACTATCGGAGAGAGTCAATCCTTCTCAAGCCTTCGGTCAGAGAGCTCATATCTTACACGGCGAGGCTCTGCTGTTGAGGAATCCACTATCACGAACTTGGGGTTTGAAATGTGCGAAGATTTGGCAGCGGACCTCCGTTGTCAAATATTCTAGTGCAGAAACCTCGTGTTTCCACGGGCCTTCATCTTGTCACCAATGAACATGACTCCAGAGCTCACCGCTTCCCTTGTTCATCCATATCGAGAACTGAGGAATCTACAGTTCCGAGGCTGAATGGCTAGACTTGTTTTTATATTTTTAGCACTACAAGCCACCGATCTTCTTCTAGCGGATGAGTCCTTGAGGAACGGAATCAATGAAGGAGAAAATAAAATGCTAACACTGATATGAGCCCATGCTGGTGCTGGTGTTGCCCCAACAGCAAAGCCAAAGCCACGCCAACGGTCACGTGGATTGGAGAATTGTGTTGGGGGTCCCGCGGTTGGTCGGCCCTTCTACCAGCAGTGCGCTGGTGGTGACTGAGCTCTTTTGCCCCAGTAGCCTACAGGTTATGAGACTGTTAAGCGTGAGCCCCACTGTGATCAACATGTATGAGTTCAATCCCAGAATGAACTTAAAAATTCCTAACAAATACTCTGGACATTTTAACAGTGTTAAGAGACATCTCAGAAGTGTGCTCTAGAAGTTCTGTGAGCTCTAAAACTGACTGAGTTCACTATTAAAAAGAAGCCATTGTGAGAAGATCACTGAAGAGAGTTACTAAGAGAAAGTACTGTACTCTGTAATAGCTGATCTGAGAGAAGATGTTAAGAGTTCTGCAGTTAATCAGCTCTTCTATCAGCAGTATACTGATGATAACTGAGCTCTTTTACCTCAGTAGTCTACAGATTATGAGACTGTTAAGTGTGAGTCTCACTATGATCAACATGCATGAGTTCAATCTCAGAATAAACTTAAAAATTTCTAATAAATACTCTGAACATTTTAACAGTGTTAAGAGACATTTTAGAAGTATGTCTTAGAAGTTTCATAAGCTCTAGAACTGACTGAGTTCACTATTAAAAGAAGTTATTATAAGAAGTTACTAAAGAGAGTTACTGAGAGAAAGTACTATACTCTGTAATAGCTGATTTAAGAAGAAATATTAAGAGTTCTGTGATTAATTAACTCTTCTATCAGCAGTGTACTAATAATAACTAAGCTCTTTTATCTTAGTAGTCTATAAATTATTAATGATTACTATATCTACTATTTATAATTACTACATCTACTGTTAATAATTACTACATCTACTCTAATCACGTGTTACTTCAATCTATTTAGTGTAACTCACATAGTTAGATTATAATATAATAATATTATTCTTTAAGAAATTATAAAACTCTTTATAAGTAATAAATAACTGTAATAATATGCTAAATTAATATCTTTATATATTATTATAAGCATGTCTAAATAATTTATTAATTAATTAAACTTATAATTAGTTTAAGATTTAGAAAGATATCTGACTTAATAAAAAAATACATATTTTCAAGATAAAGAAATGAGAAAATATCAGAGTAGTAAATACAAGATTATAGATTACTATTAATATTAATAATAAATTAAAAGACAGCTTCTGAAATATTTAAGTCAGATAAAACTATTACAGAGAAACAGTTTAATAAGTTTAATAAATATAAAGACTTAGTTAAAGATATCAGTGAGATATCAGATAATATAGAGAGCTTAAGTAACTGAAATAATAATAGCTTAGTAAGTAAGAAGACTTATATAAAACTAGAAATTACAAGACTTCAGTATAAGATTGAGTAAATAAAGATCAGTAGAGATGACTCTATAAATAATAAAATAAAAGCAGATCTGATAGAATATCTTTAATAGAAAGAGAAGATATCTATTATAATAAAAGTTTTTAAAGAATTCAGAAGCTAAGTAAGACTTATTAAAAAATTAATAGTTCTTATTAAATTTATTAACTACTTAATATAAAGAGAGGAAATTCTTTTAACTACAGAACAGTCTAAAACTGATAATATTCTTAAAGATAATAATCTTAATAAGAATGTTACTATAAATATACAATATTTCTGCCCTGGTGACTGAATAGTTAATACAGTTATCTGATAGTGCCTTGATATGAGAAATCAAGGCATGTGGGTTTGAAACCCGCAGGGAATACATTAAATTCAGAACTCAAGCATCTCAGATAAACTGGCCGCTGGGACTATGAATTTCACATTTGATCTCATTTGATCTGGTCTCATACATTTCTTGGCGTGAATCCCGCTGGGACTGACTATCAAAAAAACATGTAAAGTGACTATATATCAGATCTTAAAATGAAATCATGACTTGAAAAAAATGAGAAAGTGATCTCATTTGGTCTCATTTAGTCTCATTCTTAGCATAAAGTTACTATTTTTAGACATTTTAAGGTTTTTTTTAGACTATTTTTAATTTTTTAAAAAGTAACACTTTTTGATAACACTCAAATGAGATTTAAAGTCATTTAAAGCAATAAAAATAATTTAAATTGAGAAGTGAAAATCATGGTCTCATTTGAAAAATGTGACAAGAGTAGACAGTAAGTCTCACTGAAACAGTATGAGACTACTATCTAATGTTAAAACTGTGTAATGGGATCAGTTGAATTGGTAATGAAACTATCAAAAAATCTGGTCCTGGTCTCAGACACGGTCACACGGTCAGTTTAATCTCAGGTTTCTAATAAATACAGAGATATACAAATTACTTCAATGAATCACTCTATGTTTCTGAGCTGGGAAGTTATTATCACATGTATTTAATTGTTACTTCTTTGTATTTTTCTATGTTCTTATTATCTTGATGTGATCTTAATATCTGTATTTCCTTCTGTATAATTAACACTTGACCTGTATTTAACATCACGCAAGGACTCATCATAAGCTCCGCTTGCATATAAGTGTAATGAAAGAATAATAATAATAATAATAATAATAATAATATAATATTTCTGAAAAGAATATAATCTTTAATTATATAATTATATATAATCTGCAATTACTCTGCAGATCAAAACTTATTTTACTATACTTAAGAAGTTTAAATTATCAGCTTATACTTTATAAACTATTATAGAGAATAACTTTTCTGAGAAGCCTGCTATATACAGAACTTGTTTATTTAAAG
Organism: Blastomyces gilchristii SLH14081; assembly: GCF_000003855.2. Lineage (NCBI taxonomy): Eukaryota > Fungi > Ascomycota > Eurotiomycetes > Onygenales > Ajellomycetaceae > Blastomyces > Blastomyces gilchristii. The sequence goes on from NW_003101666.1 coordinate 555,113, forward strand.
AGCTTATTAAAATAATTTTTAAAAGTAAAGAATCTAACAGAGCTTTTATTAAATAATTAATTACTATAAGAACTGACTACATACATCTAGAATATAAGATCTCAGATGTCATGTTTTTCAACAGACTACTTACAGAAGTTAATAGAGATTAAGTCTCATTTATAAGAAATTAAATAAATCAAATTGATAAGAATAATACTCAACTCTTAAAGAATGATTTTATAAGCCTGTGTTATAATATTCTTTTACAGCTCTCTACTGCTAATAAGATAAGTACTGATATATCTAAAAACTCTATCAACAACGCGCAAGACAAGAATAAGAAAGATAAGAATAAAGAGAAAGATAAGAATAAAAATGTTAAATTTAAATCTGAATATAGAGATAATAATATAAAGACATGTCATATACTATTATTATCAAAAGATTAATTATATTCAGACTGACTGTTGAAAGAAATTCTTTAAGAAACATTCTTTGAATTTGAATTTCAATATCAATAGAAATAAGAATAAAGATAAGAATGCAGAGAATATAGATTTAACTTCTGTTTATAATATTATAAAGTAAGTATTTTATATTAAAGAAAAAATCTATATAAGTAATTAGATAGAAAAAGATATCTAAATTCTAGACTCTGAATCAGATACTCATATCATATCTCACAGAGATCTTATTATAGTAAAATCTCAGAAGATGAAAGTAATGTTGAAAATAATAGATAAAACAGTGATCTCTGCTACAGCTATAGAAGATACAAAGATTTCAGTGAAAGAAGTGAATATACTGTTAAGTAATATCTACTATATTCTGAAGTTAGAAGTGAATCTTATGAGTATAAGTAAGCTTATACATCAGAGTTATATCTATAAGCAGTTAATATATAAGAATAATTATACTATGTTTATTATATCTTCTGACTGTATATTCTCATTTATAGCAAGATTAAATAAGAATGATATCTATAAGATGAAAAGACTGATTATATACAGAGACTTAATTTGATTTATTATACTCAATGATGATTTTAAACCTGTAAATACATTATAAGTAAAAGATGACACAATATTAACACTATCTGATAGAAATAATATAAAGATTATAGAACTTGTAATAATGTAATAATATTAAAAGCTAGAACATTTAAAGTCTGTGAATATTATAAAAATAATGATAGATTCATATTTAGAGATAAGAATTATTAATTAATGAGCTTTATCATTCTGCAAAGTCTATATTCAGATAAAAATAATACATTCTGTGATAAGCTATATCTGATCAATTATATAGACTATTTCATTACACTTCACAGATTTCACTGAAAGCTTCAATTCTCAGTCACTGATTCTCAGTTAAAAAACTCATGAAATTTCTATTCTTTCACTCTGAAGCTTTATGTGACGGGCTGCGCCTGATCAATGATATAGACTATTTCATTACACTTCACAGATTTCAATCACTTCATTCTCAAACATATACACTTCAATTCTCAGTCATTCTTGATCACTGATTCTCAGCCGTCATGAACGCGTATAGATTCTTCCGCTCTGAAGCTTCATTATATACATCATTATATACACATATAAATATTCACTTCAATCACTGATTCTTACACTTTCTCTTTCTTTTCTTCTCTAACATTTTTCTCTTTGTTATATAAGATCTATCAGTATTATATCAATCTATTCAGTGTAGGTCTCTTATACTAGAAAAATGTTCATCATCTTCTTATTAGAAATGATTATTCACACATTATCTTCTTATTAGAAATGATTATTCATTGAGATATCTGAACATGTAACAACATGTAAGAAATAGAGAAACAGTCAAATAGTTAAGTAGACACTGAGTTCTCGGATAGAAGCTTGCTTACCAGTCACTCTGACCCTGTAATAAGATTTTACAAGAGAATGTTAGTGAAAGACCTGAGAGTTCTGACACTCAGATGTATGAGATATTCATATAATTATACTTCTTCAGATTTCACAGATATCACATATCTGATAAATAATATAATCATGTCTAATGATAATATGAGAGAACCCTTGAGTGTGAGCATAGATATAATATCACAGTGACTTTAAGTAATGTTGAAACTATAATAACAATAGATAGCTGATATGCATGCCACTCAACAGCTTCAATATAAAGAAATTCAATGATTAACTCATACAACTTCAGCATCTATAAAAGCACTGAAAGAATGCTTAGATGTTTCTGTATATTTTAATACTTCTGATCTCACTCTCTACTCATTATGAAGAATGAAAATGCTCACAAAACTGAGTATGAATAAAGATGTTATTAGTTCACTAATCAATCAAGATTGATATATCAATGAATAATTGAAGAATTATATGAAACAGAAGTTTCATTCATGAATGAAAGTATGTAAATCAGTATTACAAAAATCTGATAATATCATGAAACATCTTAATATTCTGTTCTGAGACACTGTCATACAACAGAAGATATTAGATTGATTATAGAGTGTCTGATAGAGAAACACTTCTCTTATAACATTCATTTCTGACTTCAATATCAAGATTCTAGAAGCAGGTGATCAATCTTGAGAGAATCAAATAAAGATTAGTATGCTTAAAAAGACATTAACTTTCAAACTCTTACAGGCTCTTGTAAGTGTAGATAAAGATCAGACTTATAAAGATTTCTGCACACAGCTCTGAATATTGAATGACTGTCTTATCAAGCTTAAGAGTATACAGAACAGTGACAGAAGATATTACATCTCAGTCACTTATACATCTGTGCTGAAAAACAGCAATGATACAGATGCTATGAACTGAATAGATTCAAATGTCTATGCATAAGCAAGAGTTTCTGCTGTTCAAACAGGCTTTTAAGTCTCTGAGATCACTCTCAAGAAAGTCACTAATTGATGTCAACATGAAGTATACATCAACTGTAACTGATTAGAACACATTGCTTTCAACTACTGATCAATCTATGTGCCTTCACACTTAAGAGAAAGATCAGCATCTTCTTAATTGAGAGAAAGATTAGTGTCTTCTCATTTGAAGAATGAATCAGCACCTGTTCATGTCAATCACATTGCAGTGAAGAAAGATTCAGAAGATAACTACAAGAATACTCTGATGAAACAGGGAAAAGATTAGCTTCTGTTCAAATTCACAAACAGAAGCTTGAAGAGATCAGATAATAATAATTTAAAGAGAAAATAACAATGAATGTGATTCTTGTATCTACTGTGATCAATAACATATATAATATATAATATGAAAGTCATGATAGATAGCAGTCTATATCACTATACAATGATAAAATCTTCAGTCATAAGATATTATAATCTTCAGTGTATCTTCTTATCAAAACCCTGACTTCTTACAGAATTTAATAATTTAAAAGATGTTTGTATCTGTTACATGATGAAACTAAACATAGATGTGAAAGAACATTAACATGAAGATATCTACACATATGAAGTTGATAATCTTGATTATAATCTTATGTTAGAACTTGTCTGACTATCTGAATAAGACATTTTATTGAATGCTTGAAACAGGAGCTTGATATTCTCTAATGATGATAGAATTCATGAAGATGATATTCACAAGACTATGAATCTTACACAGATCTCTGTCAATACTTATGAAATACTCTGAAAAAGAAGTTGTCATCAAAACTGTTAACAGAGTCACTGACAAGATCACTGATAACAGAATTATATATCAATCTATTTCACCAGTCTGATCAATATTAAAAAGACTCTAGAAAAGTTATATCATGTTATAATAACAGATTCTTATACAAAACTCTCTTAATAATATCATGAATATCTAGATATCTTCTGATAAGATAATAATATTACAAATCTATCTCTCTTACAAGACTCAGAAGTGAATCACAGTATTAAGTTAGAAAAGATGAACAGTAAGAACTCTGAATCATTATAAGACTCTCTTTATAATATGTTCTGAGATGAACTTCTTCTTCTTCAAAAGACACTCAATGATCTGTTAAATAAAGAATTTATATATATTAGTAACTCTTTCATCACAGTCTCTATTCTCTTTGCAAAGAAACCAGGTGAAGAACTCTGATTCTGTGTGAATTATCAAGAATTGAACAGATTAATAAGAAAGAACTATTATTCTTTATCTCTTATCAATGAAACTCTAGCCTGTATTGAACAAGCTCAATAGTTTATAAAGTTAGATGTCATTACTGTGTTTTATAAAATTCACATCACTGAAGAAGATAAGTGACTTACAGTATTCTGAACACAATATGATCTCTTGAAATGAGTAGTCACATCTTTTGAACTGACTAATACTCTCAGTACATTTCAGAAGTATATCAACTGAGCACTCTGAGACTTTCTTAATAAATTCATATCTGCATATTTCAATGATATTCTCATCTTCACTGATGAATTCAGGAAAGAATATCAAGAACATATGTGAAAGATATTATAATAACTACAGAAAGCAGAACTGCTGATAGACATAGATAAGTATGATTTTAAAATTAAAAGTACAAAATATCTAGACTTTATTATAGAAGCTGATAAGGAAATCTGAATGAATTCTGAGAAGATCTCTGCTATTCTTGAATGAAAGACTCTGTACACTATGAAAGATGTACAAAGCTTCATTGAATTTACTAACTTCTATCAGTGATTTATATGAAACTTCTCAGATATCACAAGATTACTTACAGAACTTACTAAGAAAGACTCAGTATTTCAATGATCAGCAGACACTGAAGCTGCATTTACACAGATGAAGAAGATGTTCATTAATATCTCTCTACTGATAATATTCAATTCTGATCATAAGATTGTTATTGAAGCTGATTTCTCTGACTATGTCATAGAAGAAGCTATATTGTAATATGATAATGAAAATGTCTTATAATCATGTATCTTCATATCTAAGAAACTAAGTCTCACTGAATGCAACTATGAGATCTATGATAAGAAACTTCTTATAATTGTACACTATCTAGAAGAATGAGACTCTGAATTTTAAAGCATCTCTGAATTTGAGATAATCACAGATCATAAGAATCTCAAGCACTTCACAACTATCTGTAAACTTATTAAATAACAGATACAATGATCTGAGTTCTTAAACTACTTTCATTTTACAATACACTACTGTTCTGACAGTCAGAACTCGATGACAGATGCCCTCTCATAATGAGAGCAAGATATATCATTCAATATAACAGATACTCACTGAATGAACTAAGAGCACTGACTCTTGAATCTGAAGATATTAGTTAATTAAGATGAAACAGCTCATGACACTATATATACTTCTCTGATTAGAACAGTCTCTCTCTGAACTGTCACTGACACTGACACTGACACTGATACTGATATCTCAACTTCTTCTGAATCTACACTGAATGAATTATAGCATGTAACAGCTTAAACTGATAAACTTCTTTAAGCACTCACTGAAGCAGTATATCAAGAAGCACTCTAATTCCTCTCAGAACTACATATAAGAACTGACATCTCAGAATACTCAATCAATGATAATAACACTCTGCAGTTTCATGAATAATGTTGAGTTCTCTACTCTGAATTCTTATACACTCAGATAATGCAAGAGATGTATGATTTATATATAACTGATCACTCAGATTGTGAATAATTGTACTGAATAGTCTCTTAAGAGTTCTACTGATCTGAGATATTAAACAGCATCAGATGTTTCATTTGAAACTGTAACTGTTATTCTTTTATCATCTTATAAAAGAACTGTAGAAAAGATCTACTGAAATCACTTGATATTTCTGATAGAATCTGATGAGATGTGATAATTAACTTCACTATTGATCTCTCTGAGAGTAAGAGTTGTACAAACATTCTGATCATTGTGAACTGATTGAGCAAGAGTGTAATATTGAAACCTTGTAATAAGATGAATACTGAACAAGTCACTGAAGCTTTTCTATAGAGCTTATTCTATCAGATATATAAATTGCTGAGATTCATAGTATTGAATTAAGATCATCAATTCATGAGTACTCTCTGAACAAGAATCTGTCAAGTTCTCAAGATTATACATTATCTGTCAACTGCCTATCACTTTGAGACTGATGATGCATCAAAACAGATAATTCAGACTGTAAAGAATTATCTTCATAAGTTCTGCAATTACTTATAAGATAATTGACATGATCTGCTTCTACACACAGAGATTGCTATCAATGAATGAGATGCTGTTTCAACAGATATAAGCCTGTTCTTTCTTATACACAGTTATCACATGAAAGTGTTGAATCTTCTAGAGATTACACAGTTCACACTGAACCTCTGCAGTTCAATTCAGATCACTGATAATATAGTAATGAAACTCTGAGATGCCTGTGATTAAGCAGAAGTCTCTATAATAAGTACTAAACAGAATTAAGAAGATTAAATCAATGTTCACTGAGACCTTGCTGAATAATATAAGATAGAAAATCTGATATAATTGAATCTTAAGAATATATGAATTACATGTTCATCTTGCACACTAGATTACTGTCATATCAGATATAAAGTGATAGAAGTTCTAGATAGTCACAACTATTATCTTGACATATCATCAGAAATTCATAATGTCTTTCACACAAGCTTGCTCTGCTGCACTGTCACTGACTCATTCTCTTCTTAACTGACTTCTGACTGACAGCTGTCAGACATCATAGAAGAAGATAATGAGCTTGAATGAGAGATTGAGAATATTCTCAATAAGAGACTCTGTAACTGTAGCTGATAATATCTTATGAAATGAATTGAGTATAATTATCTGATCTGAACTTCAAGTTTCACATTATCTGAAACAGCGGCTCTTGATCAATGAGAACTGCTTCTGAAAAGAGAGAACTAATGTGACAGACTGTGTCTGATTAATGATATAGACTATTTCATTACACTTTACAGATTTCAATCACTTCATTCTTGAATACATACACTCTGATTCTCAGTCATTCTTGATCACTGATTCTCAGCTGTTACAGACACATATAGATTCTTTCACTCTGAAGCTTCACTGTGTACATTACTACATATGTGTATAAATATTCACTCTGATCACTGATTTTCACACTTTCTCTTTCTTTCCTTCTCTAATGTTTTTCTCTTTGTTATATAAGACCTATCAGTATCATACCGATCTATTCGGCGTAGACCTCTTACACTTTATTATATACATATATAAATATTCACTCTGATTGCTGATTCTCACACTTTCTCTTTCTTTTCTTCTCTAATGTTTTTCACTTTGTTATATAAGATCTATATATTATACTGATCTATTCAGTGTAAGTCTCTTATACTTGAAAAATATTTATTATCTTTTTATTAGAAATAATTATTTATCAAGAAGATATCTGAATATGTAATAATATGTAAGAAATAGAGAAATAGTTAAACAGTTAAGCAGATACTGAGTCTCAATCAGTTAAGCAGACACTGAGTTCTCAGATAGAAGCTTACTTATCAGTCACTCTGATCTCATAATAAGATCTTATGAAGAGAATAAAATCTTATAAAGAGAATATCAGTGAAAGATCTGAGAGTTCTGATACTACAGATATATAAGATATTTATATAATTATACTTCTTCTGATTTCACAGATATCACACATTTGATGATTAATATAATCATGTCTAATGATAATATGAGAGAACTCTTAAATGTAAGTATAGATATAATATCACAGTGACTCTGAGTAATATTAAAATTACAATAGTAATAGATAGCTGATATACATGTAACTTAACAACTTTAATATAAGGAAATTCAACAATTAACTTAATAAGAAACTCATGCAATTTCAACATCTACAGAATCAAATATAAAAGTACTGAAAGAATGCTTAAATGCTTCTGTATATTTCAATACTTCTAATCTCACTCTCTACTTATTATAAAGAATGAAAATGCTTACAAAACTGAATATAGATGAAGATATTATCAGTTCACTAATTAATCAAGATTGATATATCAATGAATAATTAAAGAATTACATAAAACAGAAGTTTCATTCATAAATGAAAGTATATGAATCAGTGTTGTAAACATCTGACAATATTATCAAATATCTTGATATTCTATTCTAAGACACTGTCATGTAACAGAAAGTATTAGATTGATTACAGAATACTTAACAGAGAGATACTTCTCTTATAACATTTATCTCTGACTTCAATATCAAGATTCTAAAAGCAGATGATTAATCTTGAGAGAATTAAATGAAGATTAGCATGCTTAAGAAGATATTAACTTTCAAACTCTTACAGACTCTTATAAGTGTAAATAAAGACTTAACTTATAAAGGCTTTTACACACAGCTTTGAACATTGAATGATCATCTTATCAAGCTCAAGAGTATACAGAACAGTAATAGAAGATATTACATCTCAGTTACTTATACATCTGTGCTGAAGAATAACAGTAATGATACAGATATTATGAACTGAATAGATTTAAATATTTATACACAAGTAAGAGTCTCTGTTATCTAAACAGACTTCTGAGTTTCTGAGATTACTTCTGAAGAAGTCACTGACTAACATCAACATGAAGTATGTATTAACTGTAACTAATCAGAATATATTACTTTCAACTATCAATTAATCTATATATCTTCTCACTTAAAGAATGAATCAGCATCTGTTCATATCAATCACATTGCAGTGAAGAAAGATTCAGAAGATAACTATAAAAACACTCTGATAAGACAGAAAAAAGATTAACTTCTGTTCAAATTTATAAACAGAAGCTTGAAGAGATTGAACAATAATAATTTAAAGAGAAAATGATAATGAATGCAATTCTTATATCTACTGTAATTGATAATATATATAATATAAAAGCTATGATAGACAGTGATCTATGTTATTATATAATGATTAAATCTTCAGTTATAAGATATTATAATCTTCAGTGTATTCTCTTATTAAAACTCTGACTTCTTATAGAATTTAATAATTTAAAAGATATTCAGATCTGTTACATGATAAAACTAAACATAGATATCAGAGAATATTAACATGAAGATATCTATGTATATAAAGTTAATAATCTTGATTATAATCTTATACTAGAACTTGTCTAGCTATCTAAATAAGACATCTTATTAAATGCTTAAAACAGAAGTTTAATATTCTCTAACAATAATAGAATTCATGAAGATGATATTTATAAGACTATAAATCTTACATAGATCTCTGTCAACACTTATGAAATGCTCTGAAAAAGAAGTTATTAGTAAGACTGCTGATAAGATTATTAATAGTAGAATTATATATCAATCTATTTCATCAGTCTGACTGATATTAAGAAGACTCTAGAGAAGTTATCTCATACTATAATAACAGATTCTCACATAAAACTCTCTTAATAATATTATGAATATCTAGATATCTTCTAATAAGATAACATTATAAATATACTCTCTTTACAAGACTTAGAAGTGAATTACAGTATTAAGTTAGAAAAGAAGAATGATAAGAATCTCAAGCTATTATAAGACTCTCTCTATAATATGTCTTAAGATAAACTTCTTCTTCTTTAAAAGACACTTAATAATCTATTAAATAAGAAATTTATATATATTAGTAACTCTTTCACTGCAGCTTCTATTCTCTTTACAAAGAAATCAGATAAAGAACTTCAATTCTATATAAACTATCAAGATCTGAACAGATTGATAAAAAAAGATTATTATTTCTTATCTTTTATCAATGAAACTCTAGTATATATCAGATAAGTCTGATAATTTATAAAACTAGATATTATTACTATGTTTTATAAAATTTGTATTACTGAAGAAGATAAATAGCTTACAGTATTCTGAACATATTATAATCTCTTTGAATAAGTAGTTACACTCTTTAAACTGACTAATACTTTTAGTATATTTCAGAAGTATATTAACTGAGCACTCTGAGATTTTCTTAATAAGTTTATATCTGTATATTTAGATAACATTCTCATCTTCACTGATGAATTCAGAAAGAAATATCAAGAATATATATAAAGAGTACTATAATAATTACAAGAGATAGAACTACTGATAGATATTAACAAGTATGATTTCAAAGTCAAGAGTATAAAATATCTAGGTTTTATCATAGAAGTTGATAAGAGAATTCAAATGAATTCTGAGAAGATCTCTACTATTCTTGAGTAAGAAGCTTCATATACTGTGAAAGATGTATAAAGCTTTATCAGATTTACTAACTTCTATCAGTAATTTATACAAAACTTCTCAGATATTATGAGATTACTCACAGAACTTATTAAGAAGAATTCAGTATTTCAGTAATTAGTAGATACTGAAGCTGCATTCACACAGATGAAGAAGATATTCATTAATATTTCTTTACTAATAATATTCAATTCTGATTATAAGATAGTTGTTAAGACTGATTTCTCTGACTATATTACAGAAGAAGCTATATTATAATATAATAATAAAGATGTCTTACAATTATATATTTTTATATCTAAAAAACTGAGTTCTGCTGAATGCAATTACAAGATCTATAATAAGAAACTTCTTATAATTGTATACTATCTAGAAGAATAAGACTCTGAACTTCAAAGTATCTTTAAATTTAAAATAATCATAGATTATAAGAATCTTAAGTATTTTACAATCATCTACAAGCTTACTGAATATCAGATATGATGATTCAAGCTATTAAGTTATTTTCATTTCACTATACACTATTATCTCAGTAGTTAGAACTTAATAACAGATACTCTCTTATAATAAGAGTAAGATATACCTTTTAATATAACAGATATCTGTTAAATAAACTGAGAATATTAACTCTTAGATCTGAAGATATTAGTTGATTAAGATAAAACAACTTATAATATTATACATACTTCTTTGATTAGAATATCTTCTCTCTGAACTATTACTGATACTGATATTAATATCTCAACTTCTCTCACACTGAATGAACTATAGTATATAACAGCTCAAGCTAATAAACTTCTTCAGACTCTCACTGAAGCAGTATAATAAGAAGTATTTCAATTTTCTTCATAACTATATATAAAGACTGATATCTCAGAATATTTAATTAATGATAATAATACTCTATAATTCTGTGAATAATATTAAGTTTCTCAGTCTAAATCTCTACATATCTGAATAATGCAAGAGATATATGATTCATATATAATCAGTTATTCAGATTATAAATAACTGTATTAAATAATCTCTTAAGAATTCTACTAATCTGAGATATTAAACAGTATCAGACACTTTATCTGAAACTATAACTATTATTTCTCTATCACTTTATGAAAGAATTATAGAAAAGATCTGCTTAAATTACTTAATATCTCTAATAGAATCTGATAAGATATAATAATTAACTTCACTGTTAATCTCTCTAAGAGTAAGAATTATAGAAATATTCTGATCATTATAAATCAATTGAGTAAAAATATAATATTAGAATCTTATAATAAGATAAATACTGAATAAGTCACTGAAGTCTTTCTACAGAGCTTATTCTATCAGATGTATAAATTACTGAGATTTATAGTATTAGATTAGAGCTGTTAATTTATAAGTACTTTCTGAACAGGAATCTGTTAAGTTCTTAAGATTATACACTGTTTATTAACTATCTATCACTCTGAGACTGATGATGTATCAGAATGAACAATTCAGATTATAAAGAATTATCTTTATAAGTTCTATAATTACTTATAAGATGATTAATATGATCTTCTTCTATATATAAAGATCACTATCAATGATTAAGATGCTGTTTCAACAGATGTAAGTCTGTTCTTTCTTATATATAATTATCATATGAAAAGTGTTAAATCTTCTAAAAGATTACACAGTTCATACTGAACTCTTACAGTCTGATTCAGATCACTGATAATATAGTAATAAAGCTCTGAGATGTCTGTGACTAAGCAGAAGCCTTTATAATAAGTGTTAAATAAAATCAAGAAAATTAAACTAATATTCACTGAGATCTCACTGAGTAATATAAGATAGAAGATCTGATATAATTAAATCTTAAGAATATACAGATTACACACTCATCTTACACACTGAATTACTATTATATAAAGTATAAAGTGATAGAAGTTCTAGACAGTTATAACTACTATCTTGACACATTATCAGAGATTCATAATATCTTTTATATAAGCTTACTTCACTGCACTGTCACTGATCTGTTTCCTTCTCAACTGACTTTTAACTGACAGCCGCCAGGGATCATAGAAGAAGATAACGAACTTGAATGAGAGATTGAAGATATTCTTGATAAGAGACCCCGCGGCCGCGGCCGCGGTTAATAATATCTTGTGAAATGAGTCAGCTATGATTATCTGACCTGAACTCTGAGCTCCGTGTTATTCAAGACAGCAGCTCTTGACTGATGAGAACTATATACTCACAACTCTATATCACTTCTGAAAAGAGGAGGCTAATGTGATGAGCTGCGCCTGATCAATTATATAGACTATTTCATTACACTTCACAGATTTCATTAAAAGCTCTGATTCTCAGTTATTGATTCTTGGTTAAAAAACTCATGAAATTTCTATTCTTCCATCTCAAAGCTTTACTATGTATGCATATAAATATTCACTCTGATCACTGATTTCTAGACTGACCATGTGACCATGTCTGAGATCAGAATCAGATTTTTTGATAGTTTCATTATCAATTTAACTGATCTCATTACACAGTTTTAACATTAGATAGTAGTCTCATACTGTTTCAGTGAGACTTACTGTCTACTCTCATCACATTTTTCAATTGAAACCATGATTTTCACTTCTCAATTTAAATTATTTTTATTGCTTTAAATGACTTTAAATCTCATTTGAGTATTATCAAAAAGTGTTACTTTTTAAAAAATTAAAAATAGTTTAAAAAAAACCTTAAAATGTCTAAAAATAGTAATTTTATACTAAGAATGAGACTAAATAAGATTAAATGAAATCACTTTCTTATTTTTTTCAAGTTATGATTTCATTTTAAGATCTCATATATAGTCACTTTACATGTTTTTTTAATGACTAGTCTCAGCAGAATTCATGCTAAGAAATGTATGAGATCAGACTAAATGAGATCAAATGTGAAATTTATGATCTTAGTGACTAGTCTACTGATTCCCGCACTTTCTCTTTCTTTTCTTCTCTAATGTTTTTCACTTTGTTATATAAGATCTATATATTATATCAATCTATTCAGTGTAGATCTCTTACAAATTCAATCTTTATATCTATGATATGAGTTATTAAGCTGATAATAAGATTCTTTATTAATCTAGTAGAAGATGAAACAACACTTTTCAATGAAAATAACACACTCACTAGAGAGAGTGTAAGTTATTGATTAAGTATAACAGATAATACAATCTGTTATAGATAAGTAATTCTTATAATAGAAAAGAGAGAATCTACTGTAAGATTAATAAATTTCATTATAGATATTAAGATAACTACACAATATTAAGTTAAAACTCTATACTCAGATAATGAAGAAGAGTTCAAAAGTCAAGAACTTAAGACCTACTATCAGAATAAAGAAATAGTGTATGAAATAACTACATCTGACACATCATAATTAAATAACTCAGTGAAATATGTAAATTGAATAGTTGTAGAAAAGACATAAAGTCTACTATTTAATAGTGAATTAGAAAGAGAACTTTAAGATGAAGTAATATAAGCTGTGATTATAATAATTAACACATTCTCAATATTAATGAAGATATTTGAATATAAGAAAGAAATATTATTTATATCTTTTAAAGCTTGAACTGAGATGTAATCTTCTGTTCATTGAATACAGAGATGAGAATGCAAGGTCTATAAGAAGAATTTAAAAGTATTGAATAAGCTCATGAATAGAACTAATAGTAAGAAATAATAGCTAGTTGAATATTAAGAATTATATTAATATTATGTATGAGATTCTGTTGCACACTGTCTTGAGATTGTATGAGATGTCATATATTTAATGAAGCTCTTGACATGAGTGTAAATACATCTGTAAATATAATGAGAGAATTCAATGAATTGTCTAATAAATTGAACATTCTGAATGTTAGAAAGAGATGATAACACTGTTCTCTAAGAAGACTTATAAAGAAAAAGTCAGATATTTTAAAAATGATTATTAATAAGAACTTAGAGAATGTAATTGATTCAATCTATCTTCTAGATAATGAGACACAGCTTGTCATGAATAAAGAGTCTGAAGACTCTGTTAATAAGAATAATTCTATTCTAAGTATTCTGACAGACTGATTAACTACACTGATAGAAGTTAAAAGAAGCTCAGACTGAGACTATTAACATAAGATAATGAAAAAGAAGATTAAGATATTTGAACAGAAGAAGATATATATTATTATTAAGAAGATCTCAGAAATGAATATTCTTACAGATAAATAAGTATATAATCAGAAATTTAATAATAAGAGAGAAATCATCTGTTTTAAAGCTTACTGAGTGATTAGAGAGTTTTTATAATAGCAGAGTATTCATTATATAAGATTATATATAGACTGGCCGCTGAAATTATGAATTTCATATTTAATCTTATTTAATCTGATCTTATACATTTCTTGATGTGAATCCCGCTGGGACTAGTCATTAAAAAAACATGTAAAGTGACTATATATGAGATCTTAAAATGAAACCATGACTTGAAAAAAATGAGAAAGTGATTTCATTTGATTTCATTTAGTCTCATTCTTAGCATGAAGTTACTATTTTTAGACATTTTAAGGTTTTTTTTAGACTATTTTTAATTTTTTAAAAAGTAACACTTTTTGATAACACTCAAATGAGATTTAAAGTCATTTAAAGCAATAAAAATAATTTAAATTGAGAAGTGAAAATCATGATCTTATTTGAAAAATGTAATAAGAGTAGACAGTAAGTCTCACTGAAACAGTATGAAACTACTATCTAATGTTAAAACTGTGTAATGAGATTAATTGAATTGATAATGAGACTATCAAAAAATCTGATTCTAATCTCAGACACGGTCACACAGTCAGTCTAATTATATACTGTAGTAGTATCAGAGTCTATATTGCGTAGCCTATTCACTATATCAACTGTTAAAGAATGAAAGGTTAAATCAATTGACTATATATCTGTGTTTTTGAACAATATATTATCTCAGAATGAGATAATCTATATACAACTACTTACAGATATTAAATATAACAGAGAGAACTTGATAAGACTACTTCATCAGAGTCTATATAAAATAAAGTAAGCTGTAAGAGTATGATATTTTCTCACAATAAAGTATCTGACTATATTAAAGTTTAAGATATCATCTTATAACAGTGAATTTCTATATCACTCTATTCATAAGATTTATCTGATATTGCATGTTAATAATTGTCAGATGACAGAATCTTAAGAACAGTAATTAAACTAGACTGACTGTGTGACCGTGTCTAAGATCAGAACCAGATTTTTTGATAGTCTCATTATCAATTCAACTGATTTCATTACACAGTTTTAACATTAAATAGTAGTTTTATACTGTCTCAGTAAGACTTACTGTCTACTCTTATCACATTTTTCAAATAAGATTATGATTTTCACTTCTCAATTTAAATTATTTTTATTGCTTTAAATGACTTTAAATCTCATTTGAGTGTTATCAAAAAGCATTACTTTTTAAAAAATTAAAAATAGTCTAAAAAAAACCTTAAAATGTCTAAAAATAGTAACTTTGTATCAAGAATGAAACTAAATGAGATCAAATGAGATCACTTTCTCATTTTTTTCAAGTCATGGTTTCATTTTAAGATCTCATATATAGTCACTTTGCATGTTTTTTTAATGACTAGTCCCAGCGGGATTCACATCAAGAAATGTATAAGATCAGATCAAATGAGATCAAATGTGAAATTCATAATCTCAGCGGCCAGTCTAAATTAGACTGAGTATTAAGAGAGATTGCAAAGAGATTTAAGACAAAGAATATCAAAGAGATCAAGTTATATCTTGAAATAAAGATTAAATGTCAGAGAAATAATAATCTAGTGATTATACAGAGCTGCTATATTGAGAAGATTCTTAAAGATTTCAGTATAAATAAGATAAATTCAGCTGATACTCTGATAATAGCTGATATATAACTGAAATTCTTATCTGATGAGAGAAGAGAATTAAATAATAACTTTACAGCTATAAGATATTATCAAGAATTGAAATCATTGCAATATTTAATCTCAAGCAGTCAGTCAGATCTGATGTTTATAGTCAACTATCTCTTGTATTTTAACTTGTATTTATATAAAGTATGTTGAGCAGTGTTGAAGCATATTCTACATTATATTAAGAAGATAAAAAACTATGATATATTATACAGAAAGAAGATTAGTGATGAGAATCTAAGTTCTGTAATATACTATAATTCAGACTAAGCAGAGGTAGATTCTTAATACAAATCAACTATTAGCTATATTATATTAATTAATAAGTCACTGATCTCATAGCAGTTACAGAGACAGATATCTATCATTAAATCAATCACAGAAGCTGAATATATTGCAGTTAGTAAGACAGCTTATAAGATAATCTGATTGAATAATATGTTATATAACACTAAGTTAATGAATGATGAAAAAGTGAAAATATACTTATATCTATAAGTTGATAATAAGAGAGTAATTGATCTAGCAAAGAAGAAATTCTTAACATGAAGATTATATCATATCAAGATTAGATATCATATTCTTCACAATTTAATTGAAAAAGAGAAAATTATGATAAAACATGTTAATTCTATAGTGAATATAGCTGACAGTCTTACTAAGTCACTGATAAAGCCTGCATTTAAATATTTTATCAAAAGAATTGATATTTAGAAAATTGAGAAGAAGAAATGATTAAATGATAATAATAATACAGCAGATCAATGAATTTTGTATGTATTTCTTAATTTTTACAGTTATTACTATACAGATATCTTTTCTAATGAGAAAATCAGAGTCTAATTGATATAATTAATTATTATTACATTTTTGAAAGAGTTGAGAATGAAGAAGGCTCTGAGTGACAGCTTATTATAGATCATAGTGTAGTAAGAAGAGATGTTAATAATTACTACATCTATTCTAGTTATATACTATCTCAATCTATTTAGTGTAACTCGCGTAGTTAGATTATAACATAATAATATTATTCTTTAAGATCTACTCTAGTCACGTGCCATCTCAATCTATTCATTTAGTGTAACTCGTGTAGATAGATTACATATATATAACTAAACTGACCGTGTGACTGTGTCTGAGATCAGAATCAGATTTTTTGATAGTCTTATTATTAATTTAACTGATCTCATTACACAGTTTTAACATTAGATAGTAGTCTTATACTGTCTCAGTAAGACTTACTGTCTACTCTTATTACATTTTTCAAATAAGATTATGATTTTCACTTCTCAATTTAAATTATTTTTATTGCTTTAAATGACTTTAAATCTTATTTAAGTGTTATCAAAAAGTGTTACTTTTTAAAAAATTAAAAATAGTCTAAAAAAAACCTTAAAATGTTTAAAAATAGTAACTTTATACTAAGAATAAGACTAAATGAAATTAAATGAGATTACTTTCTCATTTTTTTCAAGTCATGATTTCATTTTAAGATCTCATATATAATCACTTTACATGTTTTTTTAATAACTAGTCTCAGTGGGATTCACACTAAGAAATGTATGAGATCAGATCAAATGAAATTAAACATGAAATTCATGATCTCAGCGGTCAGTTTACATACAATATAATAATATTATTCTTCAAGAGATTATAAAGCTCTTCATAAGTAATGAATAACTGTAATAATATGTAAATTGACATCTTCACACATTATTACAAGTGTGTCTAGATAATTTATTAAGTGATTGAACTTATGATTAATCTAAGATCTGAGAAAATGTCTGATTTAATAAAAGAATATATATCTTCAAGATAAAGAAATAAGAAAACATCAGAGCAGTAAATACAAGATCACAGATCACTGCTAATATTAATAATAAATTAGAAGATAACTCTCAAAGTATTTAAACTGAATAAAATTATTGCAGAGAAACAGTCTAATAAGTTCAATAAATATGAAAACTCAGTTGAAGATATCAGTGAGATATTAGATAATATAGAGAGCTTAAGTAATTAGAATAATAATAGTTCTATAAGTAAGAAGACTTGTATAAGACTTGAAATTGCAAGACTTCAGCATGAGATTAAGTGAATAAAGATTAGTAGAGATAAGACTCTTATAGATAATAAGATAAAAGTAGATCTGATAAAATATTTTCAATGAAAAGAGAAGATATCTGTTATAATAAAAGTTCTTAAAGAATTTAGAAGTTAAGTAAGACTTATTAAAAGATTAATAGTTCTCACTGAATTCATTAACTACTTAATATAAAGAGAGGAAATTCTTTTAACTATAGAGTAGTCTGAAACTGATAATATTCTTAAAGATAATAATCTTGATAAGAATATTACTATAAATATATAATATTTCTGAAAAGAATACAATTTTTGATTATATAATTATATATAATCTGTAATTGTTCTGCAGATCAAGATCTATTTTACTATACTTAAGAAATTCAAATTATTTACTTATACTCTATAAACTATTATAGAGAATAACTTTTCTAAAAGATTTACTATCTGCAGAACTTATCTATTTAAAAAACTGATTAGTATAACTACTGAGTTAAAAGACTTAGATTATACTTTTATTAAATATCTGATTATTATAAGAACTGATTATATTTATCTAGAATATAAGATTTCAGATATTATATTTTTCAACAGACTGCTTACAGAAGTTAACAGAGATTAAGTCTCATTTATAAGAAATTAAATAAATTAAATTGATAAGAATAATACTTAACTCTTAGAGAATAATTTTATAAGTCTATATATGACGGGCTGCGCCTGATCAATTATATAGACTATTCCGCTCCACTTCATAGATTCTTTCACTTCACTCTCGAACACATACACTCCGATCCTCGGTCACTCTTGATCACTGATTCTCAGCTGCTACAAACATGTATAGATTCTTCTGCTCTGAAGCTTCATTACATACATCATCATATACATGTATAAATATTCACTCTGATCACTGATTTCTACACTTTCTCTTTCTTTTCTTCTCTAATGTTTTTCTCTTTGTTATATAAGAGCTATATATTATACTAATCTATTCAGCGTAGGCCTCTTACACTAGAAAAACATTCATCATCTTCTTATTAGAAATAATTATTCATATATCATCTTCTCATCAGAAACAATTATTTATTGAGAGATATCTGAACATGTAATAACATGTAAGAAAGAGAAACACAGTTAAGTGAACACTGAGTTCTCAGATAGAAGCTTGCTCATCAGTCACTCTGACCCTGTAATAAGATCTTACAAAGAGAATGTCAGTGAAAGATTCAAGAGTTCTGATACTCAGATATATAAGATATTCATACAATTACACTTCTTCAGATTTCACAGATATCACATATCTGATAAATGATATAATCATATCTAATAATAATATGAGAGAATTTCTGAACATGAGTATAGACACAGTGTCACAGTGACTCTAAGTAATGTTGAAACTATAATAACAATAAATAGCTGATATACATGCAACTCAATAACATCAATATAAAGAGATTCAATAATTATTATAACAAGAAACTCATGCAATTTTAACATCTACAGAATTGAATATAAAAGCACTGAAAGAACACTTAGATGCTCTTATATATTTCAATACTTTCAATCTCACTCTCTACTCATTATGAAGAATGAAAATACTCATAAAACTGAGTATAGATGAAGATGCTATTGATTTGCTAATCAATCAAGATTGATATATCAATGAACAATTGAAGAATTGTGTGAAACAGAAGTTTCATTCATGAATGAAAGCATATGAATCAGTGTTGTGAATACCTGATAATATCATGAAATATCTTGATATTCTGTTTCAAGACACTGTTATGCAACAGAAGACATTAGATTGATTACAGAGTGTCTGACAGAGAAACACTTCTCTTACAACATTCATTTCTGACTTCAATACTAAGATTCTAGAAGCAGATGATCAATCTTGAGAGAATCAAATAAAGATTAGCATGCTTAAGAAGACATTAACTTTCAAACTCTTACAGAGTCTTGTAAGTGTAGATAAAGATCAGACTTATAAAGACTTCTGCACATAGCTTCAGATATTGAATGACTGTCTTATCAAGCTCAAGAGTATACAGAACAGTGATAGAAGACATTACATCTCAGTCACTTATATACTTACACTGAAGAGAAGTAACAGCAATGATACAGATGTTATGAACTGAATAGATTCAAATATCTATATACAAGCAAGAGTCTTCACTGTTCAAACAGACTTTCAAGTTTCTAAGATCACTCTCAAAGAAGTCACTGATCAATATTAATAAGAAGTGTACATTAACTGTAATCAATCAGAACACATTGCTTTCAACTGTCAATCAATCTATATATCTTCATACTTGAGAGAAAGATCAGTGTCTTCTCATTTGAAGAAGAGATCAGCATCTGTTCACATCAACCACATTACATTAAAGAAAGATTCAGAAGATAACTATGAGAATATCTCAGTGAAACAGAGAAAAGATTAGCTTCTGTTCAAATTTGTAAACAGAAGCTTGAAGAGATTGAATAATAATAATTTAAAGAGAAAATAACAATGAATGCAATTCTTGTATCTACTGTGATTGATAATATATATAATATGAAAGCTATGATAGACAGTGGTCTATGTTACTATATAATGATAAAATCTTCAGTTGTAAGATATTATAATCTTCAGTGTATCTCTTTATCAAAATCTTGACTTCTTGCAGGATTTGATGATCTGAAAGATGTTTGTATCTATTATATGATGAAACTAAATATAGATGTGAGAGAATATCAATATGAAGATGTCTATGCATAGACTGGCCACCGGGACCATGAATTTCACATTTGATCTCATTTGGTCTGGTCTCATACATTTCTTGGCGTGAATCCCGCTGGGACTGGCTATCAAAAAAACATGTAAAGTGACTATATATCAGATCTTAAAATGGAACCATGACTTGAAAAAAATGAGAAAGTGGTCTCATTTGGTCCCATTTAGTCCCATTCTTGGCATAAAGTTACTATTTTTAGACATTTTAAGGTTTTTTTTAGACTATTTTTAATTTTTTAAAAAGTAACACTTTTTGATAACGCTCAAATGAGATTTAAAGTCATTTAAAGCAATAAAAATAATTTAAATTGAGAAGTGAAAATCATGGTCTCATTTGGAAAATGTGACAAGAGTAGACAGTAAGTTCCACTGGGACAGTATGAGACTACTATCTAATGTTAAAACTGTGTAATGAGATCAGTCGAATTGGTAATGAGACTATCAAAAAATCTGGTCCTGGTCTCAGACACGGTCACACGGTCAGTCTATCTATGCATATAAAGTTGATAATCTCAATTATAATCTTATGTTAGAACTTATCTGACTATCTGAATAACATATCTTACTGAATGCTTAAAACAGAAGCTTGATATTCTCTAATGATGATAGAATTCACAAAGATAATATTCATAAGACTATGAATCTTACACAGATCTCTGTCAATACTTACAAAATACTCTGAAAAAGAAGTTATTATCAAAATCATTAACAGAGTCACTAACAAGTTTACTGATAGCAGAATCATATATCAATCTATTTCATCAGTCTGGTCAATATCAAAAAGGCTCTAGAAAAGTTATCTCATATTACAATAACAGATTCTTGTACAAAACTCTCTCAATAATATCATGAATATCTAGATGTTTTCTGATAAGATAATATTACAAACATACTCTTCTTACAAGATTCTGAAGTGAATCACAGTATCAAGTTGAAGAAAAAGAATGATAAGAACTCTGAATCATCATGAAACTCTCTTTATAATATATCTCAAGATGAACTTCTTCTTCTTCAAAAGACACTTAATGATCTGTTGAATAAAGAATTCATATATATTAGCAACTCTTCTGCTGCAGCCTCTATTCTCTTTGCAAAGAAATCAGATAAAGAACTTCAGTTCTGTGTAAATTATTGAGAATTGAACAGATTAACAAAGAAAGATTATTATTCTTTATCTCTTATCAATGAAACTCTAGCTTGCATTGAATAGGCTCAATAATTTACAAAGTTAGATATCATCACTGTATTTCATAAGATTCACATCACTGAAGAAGATGAGTGACTTACAGTATTTTAAACACAATATAATCTCTTTGAATAAGTAGTCACACTCTTTGAACTGATCAATACTCTTAGTACATTTCAGAAGTATATTAACTGAGTACTTTGAGACTTTCTTAATAAATTTATATCTACTTATCTAGATAACATTCTCATCTTCACTGATGAATTCAGAAAGAAATATTAAGAGCATATACAAAGAGTATTACAATAACTATAAGAAGCAGAACTATCAATTGATATTAGACTGACCGTGTGACCGTGTCTGGGACCAGGACCAGATTTTTTGATAGTCTCATTACCAATTCGACTGATCCCATTACACGGTTTTAACATTAGATAGTAGTCCCATACTGTCCCAGTGGGACTTACTGTCTACTCTTGTCACATTTTCCAAATGGGACCATGATTTTCACTTCTCAATTTAAATTATTTTTATTGCTTTAAATGACTTTAAATCTCATTTGAGCATTACCAAAAAGTGTTACTTTTTAAAAAATTAAAAATAGTCTAAAAAAAACCTTAAAATGTCTAAAAATAGTAACTTTATGCCAAGAATGAGACTAAATGGGACCAAATGAAACCACTTTCTCATTTTTTTCAAGTCATGGTTTCATTTTAAGATCTGATATATAGTCACTTTACATGTTTTTTTGATAGCCAGTCCCAGCAGGATTCACGTCAAGAAATGTATGAGACCAGATCAAATGAGATCAAATGTGAAATTCATGGTCCCAGCGGCCAGTCTAATTGATATTGACAAGTGTGATTTCAAAGTCAAGAGTACTAAATACTTAGATTTCATTATAGAAGCTGATAAGAGAATCTAAATGAATTCTGAGAAGATCTCTGCTATTCTTAAATGAGAGACTCTGTGTACTGTGAAAGATATACAAAGCTTCATCAGATTTACTAACTTCTATCAGTGATTTATATAAAACTTCTCAGATATTACAAGATCACTTACAGAACTCACTAAGAAAGACTTAGTATTTTAATAATCAGCAGACACTGAAGCTGTATTTATACAGATGAAGAAAATATTCATTAATACCTCTCTACTGATAACATTCAATTCTAATTATAAGACAGTTGTTAAAGATAATTTCTCTGACTATATAACAGAAGAAGTGATATTATAATATAATGATGAAGATATTCTATGATTATATATTTTCATATTTAAGAAACTGAGTTCTGCTGAATACAATTATGAGATCTATGATAAGAAACTTCTCACAATTATATACTGTTTAGAAGAATGAAACTCTGAACTCTGAAGTATCTCTGAATTTAAGATAGTCACAGATTATAAGAATCTCAAATACTTCATAACTATCTATAAACTCACTGAATGATAGATGCAATGATCTGAGTTCTTAAGTCACTTTCATTTTATAATACACTATCATTCTGACAGTCAGAACTTGATGACAGATGCTCTCTCATAATAAGAGTAAGATATATCATTCAATATAACAGATACTCACTGAATGAATCAAGAGTATCAGCTCTTGAATCTGAAGATACTAGTTAATCAAGATGAAACAGCTCATG
This sequence comes from Blastomyces gilchristii SLH14081, assembly GCF_000003855.2. Taxonomy (NCBI): domain Eukaryota; kingdom Fungi; phylum Ascomycota; class Eurotiomycetes; order Onygenales; family Ajellomycetaceae; genus Blastomyces; species Blastomyces gilchristii. The sequence continues at coordinate 578,967 of NW_003101666.1, forward strand.
ACACTATACATACTTCTCTGATTAGAACTGTTACTGATATCTCAACTTCTTCTGAACCTATATTAGATAAGCTATGATATACAGCAGCTCAAACTGATGAACTTCTCTAAACACTCACTAAAGAAGTATAACAAGAAGTACTCTGATTTCCTTCAGAATTATATATAAGAACTGACATCTCAGAATGTTTAATTAATGATAATAACACTCTACAATTCTATGAGTAACACTGAATTTCCCACTCTGAATTCTTACACACTCAGATAATATAAGAGATACATAATTCATATATAACTGATTATTCAGGCTGTGAACAACTGTATAGAATAATCTCTCAAGAGTTCTATTAACCTGAGATATTAAACAGCATCAGACACTTCATTTGAAACTGTAACTACTGTTCTTTCATTATCTTATGAAAGAACTGTAGAAAAGATCTACTGAAATCACTCAATGTTTCTAATAGAATCTGATGAGATATAGTGATTGACTTCACTATTGATTTATCTAAGAGTAAGAGTTATAGAAACATTCTGATCATCATTGACTGACTAAGTAAAGATATAATATTAAAATCTTGTAATAAGATAAATGCTAAACAAGTCACTGAAGCCTTCTTACAGAGTTCATTCTATCAGATGCATGAATTATCAAGATCAATAGTATCAGATTAAGACTGTTAATTTGTAAGTACTCTCTGAACAAGAATCTGTCAAGTTTTTAAGATTATACACTGTCTGTCAACTATCTATCACTCTGAGACTGATAATGCATCAGAATTAATAATTCAGACTGTAAAGAACTATCTCTGTAAGTTCTGTAATCACTTATAAGATGATTGACATGATCTGCTTCTACATATAGAGGTCACTATCAATGAATGAGATATCATTTCAACAGATATAAGCCTGTTCTTTCTTATATACAGTTATCACATGAAGGTGTTGAATCTTCTAGAGATCACACAGTTTATATCAGACCTTTGCAGTCTGATTCAGATTGCTGATAATATAGTAATGAAGCTTCAAGATACCTGTGATTGAGCAGAGGCCTTCATAATAACTGTAAAACAAGATCAAGAGAATTAAATCAATATTCACTAAGACTCTGCTGAATAATATAAGATAGAAGATCTGATATAATTGAATCTTAAGAATATATAAATCACACATTCATCTCATACACTAGATTATCGCCATGTCAGGTATAAAGTGATAGAAGTTCTAGATAGTCACAACTACTGTCTTGACACATTATCAGAAATTCATAATGTATTTCACACAAGCTTGCTCTGCTGTGCTATCACTGATCTGTTCTCTTCTCAACTGACTTCTGACTGACAGTTATCAGACATCATAGAAGAAGATAATGAGCTTGAGTGAGAGATTGAAAATATTCTCAATGAGAGATCTCACAGCTGCAGCTGATAATATCTTATGAAATAAGTCAGCTATAATCAACTGATCTGAACTCTGAGTTCTGTGTTATCTGAAACAGCAATTCTTGACTGATGAGAACTGCTTCTGAAAGAGAGAAACTAATGTAATAAGCTGTACTCAATCAATCATATAGACTATTTCACTTCACTTCATAGATTCTTTCACTTCACTCTTGAATATGTATGCTCTGATTCTCAGCTATTCTCAATCACTGATTCTCAGCTGCTATAAATGTGTATAGATTCTTCCGCTCTGAAGCTTCACTGTGTATATTATCACATATGTGTATAAATATTCACTCTGATCACTGATTTCTACACTTTCTCTTTCTTTTCTTCTCTAACGTTTTTCTCTTTATTATATAAGATCTATATATTATACCGATCTATTCAGCGTAGGCCTCTTACACTATACTATAATATTCTTTTACAGCTTTCTACTGTTAATAAGATAAGTACTGATATATCTAGAAACTCTATTAATAATATATAAGACAAGAATAAGAAAGATAAGAATAAAGAGAAAGACAAGAATAAGAATATTAAATCTAAACTTAAATATAGAAATAATAATATAAAGACATACTATTATTATCAAAAGATTGATTATATTCAGACTAACTATTGAAAGAAATACTCTGAGAAATATTCTTCAAATTTGAATTTCAATATTAATAGAAACAAGAATAAAGATAAGAATGCAGAGAATACAGATACTACTTCTATTCACAATATTATAAAACAAGTATTTTATATCAAAGAAAAGATCTATATAAGTGATTAGATAGAAAAAAATATCTGAATTCTAGACTTTGAATCAGATACTCATATCACACTTCACAGAGATCTTATTATAATAAAATCTTAAAAGATAAAAGTAATATTGAAAATAATAGATAAAACAGTAATCTCTACTGCAGCTATAGAAGATATAAAGATTTCAGTGAAAGAAGTGAATATACTGTTAAATAATATTTACTATGTTCTAAAGTTAGAAGTGAACTTTATAAGTATAAGTAAGCTTATATATCAGAGTTATATCTATAAGTAGTTAATATATGAAAATAATTATATTATGTTAATTATATCTCTTAATTACATATTCTTATTTATAGTAAGATTAAATAAGAATAAGATCTATGAGATGAAAAGATCAGTTATATACAGAGACTTAATTCAGTTTACTATACTTAATAATAATTTTAAATCTGTGAATATATTACAAGTGAAAGATGATACAATATTAACACTATCTAATAGAAATAATATAAAGATTATAGAACTTATAATAATATAATAATATTAAAAGTTAGAATATCTGAATTCTGTAAATATTATAAAAATGACAGTAGATTCATATCTATGTGATTCGGAAGAATGTATGACTGTTAAATAATAACGCGGCCGCTTCCGAACTTGCTTACAAATGTAAAGAGGTCATAGCGGCCATCAATTAATTTAATGTACAGTATATAAGAAGCCGGTGTACATCTGTAATCATACACTGACTCAAGCAATCTTTGAATCACATCTGATAGCATGTCTAAAAACTGGTGAGAAGTACAGACTTCTTCAGAGCATGATAATTTTATTTACAAAGTGATTTGTAGTTATCATGTCAGTGTGGTTGTAAAAATGCCTCAAAAGATAGTGTATAAAGAGTAGTGAGTGAAAGAGCATCTGATTAATACTGCTTCACTTATTGAGGAAAAACTTCACACTCAGATGAATGCCATGTATCATATATGAACAGATGAGATGTGAGAAAGAAAATGTAAGTAATGAATCAGATTCAAAGAAGACCACTCTCTACTCAGAAGAATAAAAGAAGAGATGACTATTATCAGAGTTGTATAATAATAACAGAAATCATATAATGATATAGTGATATAATGATAAACATTGTATAATCAATAAGAAATCACTGAAATGAATATCTTTTCTAGTTAATATAAACATTCTTCTCTGCTACCTGAATCAGAAGATATGCAGAATCTCTCAGAGAGTTTACTCAAAGCAGTAAGAAAAGCAGTTAAGACTACTGAACTGAAATTAAAGCTCTGTATACATATGAGAATTCTAAATGAAATTGAGGTCTTGCATACACAGTGACAGACTGAGATAGAAGTCAAATAACAATTAATATTCACTGCAGATCAAGTATTCACTATAAAGAGCTTCACTGATGCAATTGTCATTATTAATAAGAATAGAGAAAACCAGGTCTTAGACCTGCAGTGAGAGATTGAATGTTTATACAGATAAATAACTACACTGAATCTAAAGATTTCATCATGTTTATTCATAATCTCTTCAGAAGTATATACACTATCTGAGACTACTGTACAGAATGAGAATCTGAATATGAAATACATTAAGTCAGAAGATCTGTCAGAGCTATCAAGCTTTAATAATGACTGAAAAAATAATGCTGCAATCAGCTGACTAAGTCAGATGTAATCATATTATCAGATTGAATGCAAACTTATAGACAGATAGTTAACAGAATTTCAATAAGTCTTAAAATCTGCTGTGTTTCTATACAAAAAAGCAAAGTTATTATGAATAACTGATAAAAAGATGAATCTCACAGATCTGAAATGATATTCATTTTCATAAATATGAAATGAGTTTTTCAAATGAATCTTGTATAACTTTGAGAAAGTGAATATATAAGATAAGTATTATGAATACTTCACTGAGTGTAGACAAGTAAGTAATTTTATATTATACTTTACACACTTCAGCTTATACTATCTCACATTAAATGAAGAGCTTTTAACATCTTTCTATTTACAGATCTTCATTCATGATCCTATATCTGAGTTAAGAGTGAAATGAAAATGCTTAATCTCATAGTCAGACACAGTGAAGAAAGTATACAATATTCTTATTATACAGAAATAAGTAAGTCAACTGTGATAAAAAATACTGTAATTAAGTATGCTTCAACAGAGAATAAGTAATCAGACTTCTATAATACAAGTCATACACTCAGATATGATGAATCTAGATTTGAATATCATTACTAAAGTACTGAATTCTCTGAACAAGAAATTCTCTGAGTGAAAATCTTGATATTATAAGCATCAAGCTTGCTTCAACTGCAGATATCAAAATCATGATACAAAGAATTGTACACAGCATGCACAGTCAAGAAAAGCAAGAGAGTTAAAAAACTAGCAGAATCAGTGAGCTCAGAGACACTCACTGATATTCTATAAAAAGTCTTCAAAGTGAAAGAGATGTCTGAATTAGATGACTCTCTAAATTCTATGAATATCAAGAGAAAGCAGGCTTCTGAATGAGATACAGATGAGAATGAAGTGAACACTTATCTCAATATCTTGAGACCTGAAATATTAATGTATAAGAGATACTTAAGTAAGAATCAAGAGATGACTGCAAAAGTATTAGCAGATACAGAAGTATCTATATAATATATTAATAATTATATAATCTGAAGACTGAAAGAGATCTGCTGAGTGAAGAATTCCTGATATATAAGATTGTCTAATAACTGATATTTGATATTATCTGTAAGAGTAAGAGTTCTCTTGCACTTCAGAGAATGATCTTGTTATATTTGAGTATGAGAGCTGTAGAACATGAAATACAATCTTATTCTCAAACTTAATTGATTTCAAAGATTCAATCTGCAGATTCAATGATGTACATATCATATACAGTTGACTAATAGAAAGAAAATAGTTCATATAATTCTATCAACTGATATGAGAAGGACATTTCACATCTCTGATATAGAAGAATTAAATCTGCTTATATATTAATAAGCAAAGAGAATAATTTACAAGATCTCATTTAAAAGCATTCTGTATATTATATGAGATCTGGAAGTGAAGAAAATCAAGATGAAGAATATATGAGAGAATAAGTGTATGAAGAAGCTTCTGAAGAAGTATGAAAAGATCTTCTGAACAGATCTTTCATCAGAATTACTACTGAAACAAGAATTTATATATGAGATTGATATGAGAGACATGAAATCAGTTAATCAGAATGTGTATTCTCTGTCACAAACACATCTTAAAGAACAGAAGTATCAGATCACAGATCTTCTAAAATATAATCTCATATAATTCATATCAAGTGTGTGAGACTTTTCAGTTCTATTTATGAAAAAGGTAGATGAGAAGTAATGAATATGTATCAATTATCAAGCACTCAATAAGCTTATAATCAAGAATGAATATTCACTGTCACAGATTCAATAACAGTTAAATACAGTTGAAAATACCTGATATCTATTAAAAATCAATCTTCTCTCAGAATACTGACAGATCTGTGTAGACAAACTGTCAGTTCTGTGAACTGTGTTTAATACATAATAAGAGAAGTTCAAATTTCTGATAATATTATTCAGTCTGACAAATGCATCTATCATCTTTTAAATAATGATAAATATGATTCATTATAAACAGAATGAAATCTCATATCTTATATATCTCAATGATATTCTAGTCTTTTCAAACTCATATAATGAACATCTAAAGCATCTCAATGAAGTGCTTATAACTCTGACAGAGTATAAGCTCTATATCAAATTAACAAAGTATATGTTTGAAATAAAAGAGTTGAAGTTTGTAGAATATATAGTGAGTGATGACTGTATACATCTCATCTCAGAGAAATTGAATATTATAGTGAATTAACTGTAGCTGAGAAATGTACATTATATATAACAGTTTCTTGAGTTAATCTTATATTACTGTAGATTTATCAAGGATTTCATATAAATATCTGCATCACTCTCAGATCTCTTAAGAGAAATAGATACAAATCTGTGAAAGAAGAAGTTTTATTCAATCATCTGAAATACTGTATGTGAAGAGGCTTTTCTCACACTGAGAAAACATATAATAACATTCTCAGTGCTTATTTAATCAGATCATGATAAATCTTTTTACATTAAGATAAATGCATCTGAATAAGCTATCAGAGACACTCTTCTACAGATAGATAAGAATGACAAGCTGTATCTGATAATATATAATGATAGAAAACTATCAGACACTGAGCTCAATTACTCAGTGTATGAAAAGAAATTGCTAGTAATCAAGCACATACTAGTGTTGTGAGATAGATATATTAATAACAGACATACAATAACAGTGATCACAGATTATGAAAGTCTCATCTATCTATAATTAATAATAAAATCTTTCAAACACTTAGTATGTTGAATCTCAGAGTTCTAAGTGTATAATTTTAATATCAAATATTAAAAGAGATCAGACACTGTAATATCTGATGCAATCAGTCACAGACCTGATTTCATGAGTGAGTAGACTGGTCACTGAGACTATGAATTTCATGTTTGATTTCATTTGATCTGATCTCATACATTTCTTAGCATGAATCCCGCTGAGACTAGTCATTAAAAAAACATGTAAAGTGACTATATATAAGATCTTAAAATGAAACCATGACTTGAAAAAAATAAGAAAGTGATCTCATTTGGTTTCATTTAGTCTCATTCTTGACATAAAGTAACTATTTTTAGACATTTTAAGGTTTTTTTTAGACTATTTTTAATTTTTTAAAAAGTAACACTTTTTGATAACACTCAAATGAGATTTAAAGTCATTTAAAGCAATAAAAATAATTTAAATTGAGAAGTGGAAATCATGGTCTCATTTGAAAAATGTAATAAGAGTAGACAGTAAGTCTCACTGAGACAGTATGAGACTACTATCTAATGTTAAAACCATGTAATGAGATCAGTTGAATTAGTAATAAGACTATTAAAAAATCTGATTCTGGTCTCAGACACGGTCACACAGTCAGTCTATAAGTGAGAATTCTGTAAATCAGATATAAGAAAAGTTTGTATTAAACATGCTGAGAAGATATAAGAAATCAGAATAAGTGAATATAATAATCTCTTACTTGAAGAACAGCAAGATGTTAAATAATAAGCATCTTGTGAAAGTGATAGAAGAGATGCTTTTAAACTTCAAGCTGAGAAAATTGAAAAATGATATTGTGCTTTATTATAATCTAGAATACATAGAAGCTCTCTATCTAAAATATTTATTTAGACATAACTTGATGACTTGCATGTATAAGAAATTCAGTTACTTAGAAAGCTCTGAACTCATAAGTAGACTGATTATATAACCGTGTCTGAGACCAGAATCAAACTTTACAGTTATTATATTATCTAAAAGCATTACTTCTGATCATGATTTGTGTTCATTACATTGATTTCAAATCACATTATTTCAAATATTAAAGGTCTCAGATTCACTTTTCAATTAAAAATCTAGTCTCAGATAAAGAATATATTTAAATTCTTAGTCACATTTTCATTCTGATCTTATTATTGAAAATGACATCAAATAAGACTATAAAATCATTTCTCACTTACATAATATCATAACATAGTACTCATTTGTTGAAAATTCAATAGAGAGTGTTATTAAATATCATTACTTTTCTGAACACAGATTATAATTAATATCATTTTAATTAAAAAAAATATAAAATATAAAAAATAATAAAAAAATAAAAAATAAAACAACAAGAAAAAATCACAATTAAAAAAAAAAGAGAAAGAAAAAAAGAGAAAGAAAGAGAAAGAAAAAAAAAAAGAAAAGAAAAATAAAAAAAAGAAAAGAAAAATAAAAAAATAAAAAATAAAAATAAAAAAAAATCAAGATCATAGAGTCACAGTACTCTTAAAATACTCACTCTTCAAAGTCTTTACAATATTTATTACTAACTGTGTATTTCTCACAGTGAGAGTAACACAGCTGTAATGAGTCATTATCTTAACATTATCTAACAAATAATCAGTATATATCTATATAAATGTAAATAATTAGAAAATATACACTTAAAAAGTATGATCAGAATGAACTCTGCTATCACTTGAATAACATTAAGAGCAGAATGCTGAAATTGATGATTTCTCTCATTAATTTCACAGACAAGACATGTGAAGATGATCTTGAGAAATATAAAATTCTCTGACTTCTGGTAAAAACAGATCTTATAAAGAGACTCTATTTTCATCATATCAGAGACTGAGTGTTATCAAAAAGCATTACTTCAATGTATATACACTTACTGCAGTAATTCACTCTCTGTGCATGTAACTGAGAGTTGCAGCTTTCTTGTGTCACACAGCTCTCTCTGAGATGCTGCTGCTGATTTGCAACTCACACAGTCTCTCAGTTCAGCACAAGCTGCGCATATGCAGTTCTGTGTGCTGGGGCTGTGTTGATCATTATAGCCTGGCATGATACTTGCTTTTCACAGGCCATGTTTTATTTGATTGAGAGGAGAGAGAGATATGACTGCTGTTTTATTTAAAGAAGAGTGAGTAATTGAATCTATAGAAGATAATTTAATTTCTTCTGCATTTGAAATTTGATTAGTCTATACTCTTCAATTTGAGAGTTTCTGCAGAGTGTTTTAATAGTTTTCATACCAGCTTGAAATTAGTGATTGATTGAAGAAGAGAAAAGAGAGAAAAAAGAAATGAGAATAACTTATCTTTATAATATGAAAATAGAGAATTACTGTAATTATTTATTCTAGTAATAAAGATCTGTTTTCTGTATATATCTCTGATACAGATTATATAATAACTGCATACAAAGAATATCAACAGTGTATATATTAAATAAAGATGATGTTGCTATACAACACTGTAGCTGTTTCTATACATCACTGAAAGCTGTTAATATTTTCTTTGAGTCTCTTTATATTTGATAAGTTAGTAATATATTTCAATACACTCTCTCTTTCATCATTATCATCATCATTATTATCATTATTATTATTATCACTATCACTATCATTATTATCATTATTATCATCATTATTATCATTATTATTATATTATTTCCGATTATCTCTTCTGTCTTCATCTCTCTTCAATACTTACTGAAACTAATTATATTATTCTTCTTCAAATATTCTGCAGTTCTGCAGACTATCAAGGCATGTGAGCACTGTCACAGATTGAAGAAAGAGAAGAAGAAGATATTCAAGTGAGAGAAGACAGATTGTAAGATATGTTATAATGTCTTAAAGAGACTCTGTAAGAAAGCAGAATAATAATGATTTTAAGTAACACTTCTGATAGATTTAGACTGAACTAAGTATAGAAATAATGTAGATAATGCTGTCTGTGAGAGATTGAAGAAGAAGACAGTGAAGAGTCTTATACAGCAGCAGTGAGATTAGAAGAAGTTTCAAGAATGATTTAAGATTAAGATAAAGAGAGAGAGAGAGAAGAAAAGTGCTACTGTAAATAAACAGTGATAGAAGAAGATTGAGAGAATGTTAGAGTAGAAGACAAAGAAGTTAAAACTGATAAGTTTTTTATTTATTGAGAGATAATGATTTTTAATAATACTTCTATTCTCTAATTAATTAGCAGAAGCTGACAGAGGAGAAGAGAATTGAGATCTTATTCAGGTCTCAAATGCACTTCATGATTCAGAATATTGAGAAGGCAGTTCTGCTCTCTGAGCATGTTAATCTGCTTATCACTGAGATGAAACTCAAGACAGCAGACCAGAAAATGCGGGATTTTGAGATACAGATTGATCTGACTGAGAAAGAGCAGTGAGAACTCTTCTCTGAGAAGGCAGTGAAGAGAGATTTTGAGATAATTATCATCTCAGATAAGAAGAAGAAGAAGAAGAAGAATGAGAAGTGAATTATAAAGAATAATAAGAAGAATGAGAAAGAGTAGAAAGATGATGAGTAGAAAAAGTTTTTTTCTTTTTATATTAGTTAGTTATAAGTTCATAATTATTAATAATTGAAATTAATTTTGAGTTTTTAAAAATTATTATATAAGTTGTAATCAAGTCAGGAATAATATATATATATATATATATATTTAACTATCATGATTCACAAATCACTATAATGTATAAGTATCAACATT
>NW_003101666.1:589433-598964 GCF_000003855.2 Blastomyces gilchristii SLH14081
GAGTGAGCTATTCGGATGTATGCTTATTGGTGTCTGGATTTTCAGGTTGTTTCAGAATCTAAGAAAGGTTAGAATACAAGAAAGTGCAACATCAGACGAAGTGTATAATATAACTGTTTAAACAATGGGAGATGAATCTCATAGATATTTTACTGAATTCTTCCACATTGGTGTTGATAATATTACTGTATTTGGAATGGTGTTATCTGATAAGCAATTTGATAACACTCTCTTTCACAATATTAATATATTTTAAGAAATATAACAGAGATTAATTAAGATTGTTTATTTACTTTTATACATCAATGATATTCAATCTGAGTTAGTACTAAAATTATACTAAGTTAAGAAACAAGATTATTTTCTCTTATATTAATTCTTCTTACATACATCAGTGATTAGTTATTGAAAATAAATTATTATCTTTCTTAAATTATTATCATATCTTCTGAATTCACTTCTTTCATTTCTTTTACTTCTATTGAAGATTCACAAACTCTTCAAGAAATCACTGTAAATCACAAAGTCTATATTATTTATAATTTAATACAGAATACTCTCTTTCAATTATGATGAATAATTACTTCATTCTTTATATCTGATTTCAGATCATGAAATTTATGAAAAACTCAATATAAATACTGAGATGAACTATAAAATAATTATTAACAGATTGTATTACAGATTTCTGAAGAGTCATCTCTCTGCTATAATCACTGTAACTCTATTCAGAAACATTCATCATGAACTGATTATAACTCTGAAGAAATTTTCTGACATCTGAAGTCATCAGAATGTAGATAATAAAAGAAAAATAATTAGAAAATTACTACTGAGCTGATAAGTTACTCTATCAGATAATGATTTTTAATAACACTAACTTTCTAATTTGAAGAAAATCATATGAAAACAATTATATATCAGTACTCTGATTTCATAACTCTCATCTGATAACTTCTGTGAATAATTACTTTACATGTGTATATCTCTGAATCTTTCTCTTCAATTAATTGAAAACTCTGAATTCTGAACACTTCTTTAAATACTTAATTCAAATCTTCATATTCTACATTGATTCTGTCTTCAGTTCAATCTTGAGACACATTACAAAGTCAATATATAACATCTAGAATCAGAGTTGAAGAATTATTGAAGAGTATCTCTCACAGTGAATGTATAAACTAGTATAAACAATCTTGCATTTATGAGAGTTACATGTTATTATATTAATAAGAACTGAACTTATTAAGAAACATTAATTGAATTTGAATCATTGATCAGTAGTCATACTGAGAATTATATAATAGAGATATTAATGACTGTGATTAAAAATGACTATTAGAATATTAGTCTCAGTCTTCTTACAATTACAACTAATAATGCTGTGAATAACTACACTATGATAAAGAGTTTGAAGTAAAAATTAACTTTGCATTTCTGAAATAATAAACAAGGTCATATTCTCTGCATTACTCATGTAGTTCAACTTGTGATGTAAACACTGATAAAGAATCTTAATATCAAGATAAAGAATAATGAGAAGGCTCAGTGACGTAGTGATTAACTACACTATCATGAAGTCTCAATTAGCGGCCTTTCCCCCGGGGAATGAATGTTAAGAGAGGGCAGGTTCGAACTCTGTGAGAGTCATCTTAATCACAGCTTTCACTGTTAAGTCATAAAACAGTATCAGAGACTCTCAGATGCACTATAGTGAATTATTATCAAGTTTAAGATGTTCATCTCAGAGGTTTCTGAGTGTTAATTCTCACTGATCTTAGAATTAACAGCTCTTCAGATGCTTTGAGTTAGATCAGTACTAGAGTGATTGAGATCTAGAGTGTCTGCAGAATAGTGAATCATTGTCAAGCTTAACTGATTAGATGTCATCTCTCTCACTCTAAATACTCACTTTCAGAGAATAAGATTTAAAAACTATCTGATTAAAACACTCTGAGTCTAGTAAGAATCTAGATGAGATGAGATCTAGATACTCTTAATAGATGATTAGTGTAAGCAAGACTGTGACAGTCAATTGATAGGCTGAAATGCTGAGATTGATAGCTGAAAGATTAAAGACTTAACTAGAATTGAGTAGCTCTGATGTTATTCTTAGTGAGAATCTCACTTATGAATAAGCTAGTTACAGAAGCTAGCTAAGCAGCAGCTCTTTAGAGGGAATGATAACCCCTGAAGCAGGCCTGAGAGAACAGAGATGACAGTCAGTTATATAGAGTGTTAAAATATATATATAGCTTAAGATGTAAACTGCAGAGATCTTATTCTATAGCTCTTTTTACTATACTTATTTCTTTCTATTCTTTTCTATCTATCTATTTAATGTGTTTATCTTTAAGACTATGTTCTCTTTTCCTTTGTCATTATATTTTCAAATGATTTCAAAGTATTAATAGGTGTTGAAATACTGCAATTTGTAAACAGTTTTTGTATTCTGAGCTGGAATTTTCTGATTTTATATATCTGAAATTGATAAGTGTATAATAGTTGACTCTATAGATATAGAAAAAACCCTGAGAATTAAAGATTCTCAGGTAGATATCATAGTCTCTGACTGCATACATCTATAATTGAAGAATAATAATAATAATAATAAAGAATAATGAGATAGCTGATTCTTGAGATGAGAATGAGATGAAAGTAATTACTCAAGTAACTTTTGCATTCACTTTGCAAAAGATAATGTTTTTTAACAACACTTTTTAATAATGCTACTGTTAATTTTGAATAGATTGACTAATAATTTAAATATCACAGATTTGAAACATTGCTAATGTGATTTGTACCTTCTCTAAATAACAACAACAATTTCATGATATTCAACAAATAAACAAATCAGTTATATCACTGAATATGATATAGAATGTTAGAACACAGTGAAGTTTAATATATAAAATAACTGTTCAGACTCTTTGATTGCATCAGATAATTAATCATTGAGTGCAACACTCTGATTAAGAAAAGATTCAGATATTGAAACTTTCTGATATGAAGTGAACTTAGTTGAAATATGTGATTGATTTACTGTTTCAGTTTTATAAGATAATAAAGACAGTTTTAATCACTCATACATCAATGCTGTAGTCAGTCTGATAAGTGTATAACAGTTTATTTACTCATCTTGAGAAGCAGTTAAATCACTTAAAAAGAAATTCAGTCTGAGATAATACTATAGTGCAGGCTATTATTACTGTAAGAAATAAACTGGCATATTACTACAGCAAAACTGAACAATCTTTTGTAGAGTACTATGCTATAGCAGCTCTACTAGATCTCTCTCATTAAGTTAATATCTACACTTCTCAAGATTGAACAGAGAAGGAATAAGACTTATATATTAAATTAATCTGAGACTACTACAATGTTAACTATCAGAGATTTGAACAAGCAGATGTTCAAGATGTGAAGACAGTGAAATACAATTCTCTAGTAAGTAATGATCTTTGATAATACTTCATATTACATAGAACTATAATACTAAATTTGAAACAGAACTTGTATACATTAATTACAACTGAAAATCAGGCAAAACTACATGTTTGTAAAACTGAATTTAATCACTATCTTTAAGATGATCTGATGAACTTACATGTCAAATCAATTCTAGAGTTATGAAAAATTGTTGAGAGTATATATTCAACTATTGCACTGATGATGTGTGATATTCTGACAATTTCATTGACAGAGGTGAGAATGAAGTGAAAGTTCAACTCAAGTTGAGATATTTATCACTATTATCAGAGATAATTACAAGAAGAAAATAATCAAGAAACTCATAATTGTAAAACATAGAATTATCAGACAGTTTAATACCTCTGATCATAGTATATCAGAGAAGTGTAGTTTTCATGAGAAAGTGAAGAATAAACTTGCACAAGAATGTATTTAGTTATTTCATGAGTGTTATCAATAATCATTATCAAATTCTGATTATATAAGCAATCACTGAATGAACTGAATGAGACTGATTTTAATCTTCAGTCTCAGTCTCATTCTGATTTTGAAAGAATGATCATCTTTCATAGTTTATTCTGAGAAATTACTTTCATTTCACTGTTCTTGAATTAAATCTGGTCATTTTTCACATCATTTCTCTCAGAAATGATCCATTTTCAGATTTTTTTAAGGCTTGGTCCTGGTGGGACTCACGCCAAGAAATGTATGAGACCAGATCAAATGAGATCAAATGTGAAATTCATGGTCCCGCCGGCCAGTCTACTCATGAGTGTACTTAAATCAAGAGTGTACTGATCAAGCATGACTGAGAACATTCAGATGTATGCTTATAAGTGTCTGAATTATCAGGTTGTAAAAGAATCTAAGAAAGGATTAGAATACAAGAAAGTGCAACATCAGATGAAGTGTATAATATAACTGTTTAAACAATGAGAGATGAATCTCATAGATATATTACTATAAACATCAAATGAAAATTGTTGAATAATCACTGCTATTAACTACACTACTGACTGATCAGTTGTAAAAGCAGTTTCAGAGATGATAGAGAAGATAGTAATGAAGTTTCTACATGATAAGATCTATATCAACTATGAAATGCTGTATGAGATTCTAACTGATAACAGTGCAAATCTTGTAGAAGAAGTGATGAGGCATTTCATGAGCTAGTTATAGATAAGATATTATAGAACAATACTATATCACTCACAGATAAATGAGAAAGTGAAACACTTAAATAAAATCTTGAGTAATATGCTGATGAAATATCTAGTGAGTAAGCCTATAAGATTAGAAGATGAATATCTCAGTCAGGCACTATTAGTCAGACAAATTCAGCAGTATGTAGTCTTCAAGCATTCATCATTCTACCTGTTGTATGAATTGCATTCACGCATCCCGGAGAATGCTTTGAAAAAGATGAGAAAGAGAACAGCAGTTGCAGATACATCAGTTGCAGATGCAGTAGAAACAATAGTTGCAGATACAACAGTTGCAGATGCAGCAGTTATGAATACAGAATCAAGATTGAAAGAGATCAGCCACACATGTGTAAAAGCTAACAAGTTACTTCTGAATCAAGTAATTCAATTAAAAAGAATATGAGACTCACTAGTTAAGAAATCAAGTCTCAAGATGAGAATGTGAGTTCTTATATGCAATAAGAGTTCTGAGAAGTTTCAATTTAGATGATTTAAGCTCTATAAAATACTCAAATCACATTCTCTGAGAACTTATGTATTGAAGAAATCAGAGGAACAGATCTTATACAACTTGATAAATAATTCATATCTTATAAAGATGAAGATATAAGATCTGAGTAGATTATAATTATCTACAGCACTATTATCAGTGTTGAAAAAGAAGAAACTTATAATTGAAAAGCCTTGTAAAGTAAGAGAAATCATAGATACTTATAAATCAGATAATCTCACTTATTCTGATCTTTTCACAATTATAAGAAAAGAATAAAAAGAAATGAAGAAATCAGATGAATATTACACTCTAATAAGTGATAAGACTGTAGCTGATCATATAATAACACACTGCAGATAGTAGATGTAATACAGTAAAAAGCAGTCTCAAAGCAGCAGACTTACACATGAGTCAGATCACAGAAGAAAAAGAAATTCAGAATTAAATTTAACTGTTTATATCAGTTCAATTACAGAGACAATAGAGAATGAAGCATCTGAAACATTCACAGATATATGAGATTAAGTCATCTCAATCTCTGAGAATACTCAGAGATTGAATGAGATTAGTTTCAATGAGCTGTTTACTGTAGTGATCTGAGTGAGTGAAGAGAGACAGTATAATGTGTAAGACAGAATCATAAGATAGAAGCTGCTGAACCTAGTCACTGAATACTGTATTATATAGAGGTTGTATAAGAGTAGTTATTATTATTATTATTCTTCAATTATAGATGTATACAGTCAGAGACTATAACATCTACCTGAGAACTTTTAGTTCTCAGAGTTTTTCCTATGTCTGTAAAGTTAACTATTATACATTCATTAATTTCAGATATGCAAAATCAGAAAATTCCAGCTCAGAATACAAAAACTGTTTACAAATTGCAGTGTTTTAACATCTTTTGATACTTTGAAATCATTTGACAATATCATGACAAAGGAAAAGAGAAAAAGAACACAGTCTCAAAGATAGACACATTAAATAGATAGATAGAAAGAAATTGAAAGAAAAAGATAAAGAAAAAGATAAAGTAAAGAGAGACTATAATAAAACAAATTCTACAGAACAAGATCTCTGCAGTTTATACCTTAAGCTATATACATATTTTAACACTCTATATAACTGACTGCTGCCTCTGTTCTCTCAGACCTGCTTCAGAAGTTATTATTCTCTCTAAAGAGCCACCGCTCAGCTAGCTCCTGTAACTAGCTTACTCATAAGTGAGATTCTCACTAAGAATAACATCAGAGCTACTCAATTCTAGTTAAGTCTCTAATCTTCCAGCTGTCAATCTCAGCATTTCAGCCTATCAATTGACTGTCACAGTCTTGCTTGCACTAATCATCTATTAAGAGTGCCTAGACCTCATCTCATCTAGATTCTTGCTAGACTCAGAGTATTCTAATCAGATAGTTTTTAAATCTCATTCTCTGAAAGTGAGTGTCTAGAGTGAGAAGGATGAGACCTGGCCAGTTAAGCTTGACAATGATTCACTATTCTGCAGGCACTCTAGACCTCAATCACTCTAGTACTGATCTAACTTGAAGTGCCTGAAGGGCTGTTAACCCTAAGATCAGTGAGAATTAGTGCCTGGGAACCCCTGGGATGAACATCTTAAGCTTGATAATGATTCACTATAGTGCATCCAGGGGTTCTCAGTACTGTTTTATGACTTAACAGTGAAAGCTGTGGTTAAGATGACTCTTGCAGAGTTCGAACCTGCCCTCTCTTGACATTCATTCCCCGGGGGGAAGGCCGCTAATTGAGGCTCCATGGTAGCGTAGTTAACCACTACGCCACCGGGCCGTATAAGAGTAGTACTAGTAACTAGCAGACAAAGAAAAAGTGTAAGAAAAGAAAAGAAGATGACTTAAGAGATAATGAATTGATTATTAACTGTAAGAATTGACTGTAAAAGACAAATATTATTATACATCTCATTCATTTTCATACATCACATATTTAATCTATTTTCAACACTATGTCATCTGAAAAGAAAAATATCAAAAATAAAGAAAATCTCAAAACTCAAGATTCACAAGAAATTCAAGAGCTATAAGCTGCTCTTATAATAACATCACACATGTCTCTGATTTCTCTATCACTCTGTGTACAACATTAATATCATTTATCATAAGATTGACTGAAATGTCAATATAGAAATGCATATGCATATATGTAGAAAAATTAAAGAAGAGTATAGAATCTGCAGAATCAGAAGTCAGAGTAGAGAGAGTGAAGATGAAAGAAATGAAAGAAGAAGAAGATACAGAACTAAATAAATAATAGCAGAAGTCATCTGAGACTGAACATTTATAATCTAGTATACACACAATCTTCTCTGCAGAGAAGGAAGAGAAAGTGACAGAAGAAGCTTGAGAATAAAAGAGAATAGTCTTAGTAACATTGTCATCTTTGATTAAAATGATCTCTGATGCTGAAGTAACTAAGAACTATTATTAGTATATAAAATTACAAAAGTAGAGATAACAATTACTGAATAAATACTCACTGATCTTAGAATTGTACACACAATTACAACATATATAAGGCTTCTCAGAAAGAGAGAGAGAGACATGAGAGAATATAAAAAGCAGAATACAGCATGTGAACAGCTTATTTTCATAATAACATCTCAGATAAGATGTACAAGTCTCACACTCATAAGTGTAAAAGAGTATGATATCTGTGTTCCTGTTTTCAAAAACACAGATATCTTTTGCCTGCATTACAAAGTCAGATGATAGACATCAGAAAATAGACTGATACAGATCTATCATTTTAAAGAAATTCATCAGAGCAGATATATCTGTAATATTGAATTTAATAATTGTGAAAAGTTTCTTGATATCTGTGAATATCATGACTTTGTATATAATAAAACTTATAACAATTTTCTCTAGAAAAATCAGCATTAGAAGAGAAGAGAAAAAAGAAAAGACTTACAATTTTAACACTGTTGAGAAGAGAGATGATTCTTCAGTATAAATAAATAATTATCTCACTATAAATATTTAAAATGAATGTAATAATCAGTGTCTGTGACTGAGCTTTAAATAGTTATATTATACACAGTCTTTATATAATAGATTGTTCTAGAGATCAGTAAGAAAAGTAAGAGTGTATACACTGAGAAATATAATTCATTAAGTCTATACAACATCTTCTTGAAATGAGAAGAGCTGATAATAAAAGCAGAGATAGTAGAAGCAGAGAGAGCAGAAGTAGTGAGAGTGAGAGTCACAGAAACAGAGATAGCAGAAGTGAGAGAATCAGACACAGAGACAGATGTAAGAGATTGAAGAAAAGTGACAGAGAAAGAAACAGAGAGAGTAGAGAGAGATACAGAAGATCTGATTATATATAATACAGACAATTTCTTCATTATTACATTCTCTAAGTTTTCAATCAATGATTCAATATTGAGATGTTTACTATTATCAGTGAATATGAATCTGTCAATACATAAAGATTCTATATAAATTAAAACAAAATATCAGTATCTGTATTCATGTAAAACATGATCAGATGCTCACTAGAAAAAGAAGATCAAGAGTATATAAGAAGATGAAGAAAATATGCTATTTATAATAGTATGTTCTGATAATTATTAGAGAATAAACAGGTTCTGATTATATTTCATAACATATTACACTCACTGCTAATAAACTGTCTGATATGAGTACTACAATGACACTTATTATGAGAACAGAGAGTCATTATCAGAAACATGTACAATGTGATAGATAAACAGATAGAAGATGTTAAATAGAAGAAGAAACAGAAATCTTGAATAAGATGATAATGTTTGATAATGACAATAATGAAGAAGATGATTGAAGAATAAGAAAAGTTAGTGAATGAGTAATATAATATAGTGAAAGTTCTTTATGAGAGCATACATGAAATGCTAGCTGAATCAGAAATAGATTATATGATTATAAACACTAGTGACGCGCTAATCCGCATGAAGCTAGAGCAGATATCATGATCACATGAGCATAATCAAATCTGATGAGAGAGAATATGATTTGAAAGAATATATAACTGTTGAATAATAACACAGCTGCTTCTGAACTTGCTTATAAATGTAAAGAGGTTATAGCGGCCACCAATTAATTTAGTGTACAGTATATAAGAAGCCGGCGTACGCCTGTAATTGTACACTGACTCAAGTAACCTTTGAATCATATCTAGAAATAAGAATAAAGAGTAATAAAGCTTTATCATTCTATAAAATCTATATTCAGAGTCTCAGTGACTGAATGATTAATGTGATCACTCAGTAGTGTCTTAGCATGAGAAATCAAGATACATGAGTTCGAAACTCGCAGAGAATACATTAAATTCAGAACTCAA